>NW_027530974.1:1824776-1870462 GCF_008692635.1 Crocuta crocuta | reverse complement strand
TGATTTGATTTTTGGTCAATTCTTATTTTATATATATAATTTATATTATATATATATCTTGTTTTTCTTTCTCTGTTTTGTTTGTTTATTGGTTTAATCAGACATTTTTACTTATTCTTTTTACACCTTTTGTGTATCTTCATCTTCTTTATTTTCCTTTCTCTCTCTCTGGATTAACCCTAATAGTTTCTTTGATTCTCTGCTTGATCATTTCCCACCCCACCCCCACCTTTCATTTTTCTCTTTGTATGGGGTCATGTCCCCTGATCTTTCCTTTTTTTCCCAAGGCTATTTTAACAAACAAGTCAAAGCACTCCTATTGGAAGGTCCAAACAATCCACCACTATGAGCAAGGAGAAGCTTTGTAGAAGACTGACCAGTGGGCTAAAGCAGCCAAATATGCAACAACAGAGTGCCCACAACACACTCCCAAAACACTTCCTGATGTGCCAGGCCCTGGACAGTATATGACTGCTTTTTAGTACAGTAGTTCTCACAGATGCAGGACACATACCAAGCTATTAAAACACATAAAAGACAGAAACCTAGCCAAAATGACAAAATGGAAGAATTCTCCTCAAAAGAAATTCCAAGAAGAAATGGCAGCTAGAGAATTGCACAAAACAGATATACACAATATATCTGAACACCAATTTAGTATAATAGTCATAAGACTAATAGCTGGGCCTGAAAAAAGCATAGAAGACAGCAGAGAATCTATTGTTGAAGAGGTCAAAGACCTAAGAAATAATCACAATGAATAATGAAATGCTATAATTGAGGCGCAAAATAAACTAGATACAGTGACAGTGAGGACAAAAGAAGCAAAGGAGAGAGTAGGTGAAATAGAAGATAAAACTATGGGAAATGGTAAAGCTGAAAAGCAGTGGGAAAGGAAATTACTAGACCACAAGTGGAGAATTAGGGACCTAAATGATTCAATGAATCAAAATAATATCCATATCATAGGAGTTCCAAACGAAGAAGAAGAGAAAGAAAAGGGCAGAAGAATAATTTGAACAATTATAGTCGAGAACTTGCTTAATCTGGGCAAGGAAACAGGCATCCAAGTCCAAGAGGCATAGAGAACTCCCTTCAAAATAAACAAAAACAAATCAACACCATGATATATCATAGTAAAGTGGAAAAATACAAAGATAAAGGGAGAATTCTGAAAGCAGCTAGGGACAAATGGGCCTTAACCTATAAGGGTAGACACATAAGGTTAGCAGCACACCTGTTCACTGAAACTTAGCAGGCCAGAAGGGAGTGGAAGGAAATATTCAATGGGCTGAGTAGGAAAAATGCAGCCAAAAATCCTTTATCCAGCAAGGCTGTCATTCAGAATAGAAGGAAATCTAAAGGTTTCCCAGAGAAACAAAAACTAAAGGAGTTAATGGCCACTAAACCAGGCCTGCAAAAGATCCTAAGGGGAACTCTGTGAGTGGAAAGCAGCAAAGACTACTAAGGACCAGAGACATCACCACAAGCACAAAACCTACAGTTAGCACAATGACACTAAATCCATATCTTTCAGTAATCACGTTGAATGTAAATGGACTAAATGCTCCAATCAAAAGACATAGGTTATCAGAATGAATTAAAAAAAAAAAAGAAAAGATCCATCTATATGCTGCCTACAAGAGACTCATTTTAGGCTTGAGGAAACCTGAAGATTGAAAGTGAGAGGATGGAAAACCATCTATCATGCTACTGGATGTCAGAAGAAAGCTGGAGTAGCCATACTTATATCAGACAAACTAGATTTTAAAACGAAGACTGTAACAAGAGATGAAGGAGGGCATTATATCATAATTAGGGGTCTATCCATCAAGAAGGGCTAACAGTTGTAAATGTTTATGTCCCCAACGTGAGCACCCAATATTTAAATGAATCAATCACAAACATAAATAAATGTATAGCTAATAATACCGTGATTGTAAAGGGACTCTAATACTCCACTTGCAGCAATGGACAGATCATCTAGGCAGAAAATCAGTAAGGAAACAATGGCTCTGAATGACACACTGGACCAGATGGACTTAACAGATATATTCAGAACACTTCATCCAAAAGCAGCAGAATACACATTCTTCTTGAGTGTACATGGAACATTCTCCAAAATAGATCACATACTGGGTTACAAAACAGCCCTCAACAAATATAAAAGGTTCGAGATCATAGCATGCACATTTTCAGATCACAATGCTATGAATCTTGAAATCAACCACAAGAAAAAAATTTAGAAATCCCCCAAATACATGGAAGTGAAAGAACATCCTACTGAAGAATGAATGGGTCAACCAGGAAATTAAAGAAGAAATTAAAAAATATATTGAGGCAAATGAAAATGCATACATGACAGTCCAAACACTCTGGGATGCAGCAAAGGCAGTCGTAAAAGGAAAGTAAATTGCAATTCAGGCCTATCTCAAGAAGCAAGAAAGATCCCAAATACAGAACCTAACCCCACACCTAAAGGAACTAGAAAGGCAGCAACAAAGAAAGCCCAAAGCCAGCAGAAGAAGAGAAATATTAACGATTAGAACACAAATAAATAACAAAGAATCCCCAAAAACAATAGAATAGATCAATGAACCTAAGAGCTGTTTTTTTGAAAGGATAAACAAAATCAATAAACCCCTACCCAGGCTTCTCAAAAAGAAAAGAAAAAGGACCCGAATAGATAAAATCACAAATGAAAAAGGAGAGTTCACACCCAACACCATAGAAACACCAGAAATACAAACAATTACTAAGAATACTATGAAAAATTATATGCCGGGGCGCCTGGGTGGCTTAGTCGGTTAAGCGTCTGACTTTCGCTTGGGTCATGATCTCGCGGTTCGTGGGTTTGAGCCCCGCGTCGGCTCTGTGCTGACTGGCAGCTCAGAGCCTGGAGCCTATTTCAGAGGCTGANTTTTTGAAAGGATAAACAAAATCAATAAACCCCTACCCAGGCTTCTCAAAAAGAAAAGAAAAAGGACCCGAATAGATAAAATCACAAATGAAAAAGGAGAGTTCACACCCAACACCATAGAAACACCAGAAATACAAACAATTACTAAGAATACTATGAAAAATTATATGCCGGGGCGCCTGGGTGGCTTAGTCGGTTAAGCGTCTGACTTTCGCTTGGGTCATGATCTCGCGGTTCGTGGGTTTGAGCCCCGCGTCGGCTCTGTGCTGACTGCCAGCTCAGAGCCTGGAGCCTATTTCAGAGTCTGCGTCTCCCTCTCTCTCTGACCCTTCCCTGCTCACGCTGTCTCTCTCTCTCCTAGAAGTAAATAAAAAATATTAAAAAAGAAAAGAAAAATTATATGCCAACAAACTGGACAATCTGGAAAAAATGGACAAATTCCTAACACTCACACACTATCAAAACTCAAATGGGAAGAAACAGAAAATTTGAACAGACCCATAATCAGCAAAGAAATGGAGCCATTTATCAAAAATCTCTCAACAGATAAGAGTCCTGGACCAGATGCCTTCCCAGGGGAATTCTACCAGACATTTAATGCAGAGTTAATATTCTTCTCAAACTGTTCCAAAAAATATAAATGTAAGGAAAGCTTCCAGACTCATTCTATGAAGCCAGCATTACTTTGATTCCCAAACCAAAGACCCCACTAAGAAGGAGAATTACAGAACAATATCCCTGATGAACATGGATGCGAAAATTATCAACAAGGTACAAGAAAATTCACGAGTAAATTTTAAAGAATTATTCACCATGATCAAGTGGGATTCATTCCAGGGTTGCAGAGCTGGTTCAAATATATCACATTAATAGAATAAAGGATATGAGCCATATGATTCTGTCTGTAGACGCAGAAAACGCATTTGACAAGATATAGCATCCTTTCTTAATAAAAACCCTCATGAAAGTTGGGATAGAAGGAACATAACCTAACATCATAAAAGCCATATATGAAAGGTCCACAACTAATATCATACTCAACGGGGGAAAACTAAGAACTTTCCCCCTGATATCAGGAACATGACAGGAATGTCCACTTTCATCATGGTTGTTAAACTTGGTGTTGGAAGTCCTAGCCCCAGCAATCAGACAACAAAATGAAATAAAAGGCACCCAAACTGACAAAGAAGTCAAACTTTCACTCTTTGAAGATGACATGATACAATAAATATATAACCCAAAAGACTCCACCAAAAAAAACCCTGCTAGAACTGATCCATGAATTCAGGAAAGTCGTAGGATATAAAATCAATGTACAGAAATTGGATGTATATCTATAGACCAATAATGAAGCAGCAGAAATAGAAATCAAGGAATTGATCCTATTTACAATTGCATCCAAAACATAAGATACCCAGGATTAAGCCTAACCAAAGAGGTATAAGATCTGTATGCTGAAAACTATAGAAAACTTTCTTTCTTCCATGAAAGAAATGGAAGATGACACAAAGAATTGGAAAAACATTCCATGCTCTTGGGTTGGAAGAACAAATATTGTTAAAATGTTGATACTACTTAAAGCAATCTACACATTCAATGCAATCTCAATCAAAATAGCACCAGCATTCTTTATAGAACCAGAACAAATAATCCTAAAATTTATATGGATCCACAAAAGATCCCAAATAGCCAAAGTAATGTTGAAAAAGAAAAACAAAGTTGGGGACATCCCAATCCTGGACTTTAGCCTATATTACAAAGCTGTAATCATCAAGATGGTATGGTACTGGCACAAATACAGACACATAGACCAATGGAATAGAATAGAGAACCCCAAAATGGACCCAAAAATACACGACCAACTAATTCCAACAAAGCCGGAAAGAGCATCCAATGGGGGGTGGGGAGGGGGGAGAGAGAAGACAGTCTCTTTAGCAAATGGTGCTGGGAGAACTGGATGGCAACATGCAGAAGAATGAAACTGGACCATTTTTTTACACCACACATAAAAATAAATTCAAAGTGGATGAAAGACCTAAATTTAAGACAGGAAGCCATCAAAATCCTACAGGAGAAAACTGGCAGCAACCTCTTTTACCTCAGCTGGAGCAACTTCTTACTTGACATGTCTCTAAAGGCAAGGGAAATAAAAGGAAAAATGAAATATTAGGCCCTCATCAAGATAAAAAAGATTCTGCACAGAAAAAGAAAAAAATCAAAGGAACTAAAAGACAAGTGATGAAATAGGAAAAGAGATTTGCAAATGACATATCAGATAAAGGGTTAGTATCAAAAGTCTATAAAGAACTTACCAAACTCAACACCTGAAAAACAAATAATCCAGTAAAAAAAAAATGGGCAGAAGATATTGGTGAGGGAAACAAAGGGAAGAGAAATGTAGCTTAAATTAAATCTCTTTACAGCTTGCAGCCCACTGATACACACCTGAAACATGTAGAGCATGATCTTGTTCAAAGAACTCATGGCTGTCTTACTTCCTTAACATTTTCATTTCATTAAAGACTAAAAGTAACCTATCTTAACAGAAGCTAGCCTTAAGGTCCTGAAAGCCTTGCTTTCAAGTTCCACAAAGACTTAATCTATCCCTAACGCCCACTAACTTAAAAGTATACAATCAGTCACTCCTCACAATCCCAGTGCAGCTCTTTCTGCCCATGGGTCCTGTCCCCATGCTATAACGAAATAACCTTTTTGCACCAAAGACATCTCAAAAATTCTTTCTTAGCAATTTGCTCAATAATCCTGTCAACATGAAAAGACACTTTTCCAAAGAAAACATCCAGATGGCTAACAGACACATGAAAAGGTGCTCAATATCACTCATTATCAGGGAAATACAAACCAAACCACAATGAGACACCACCACACACCAGTCAGAATGGCTAAAATTAACAACTCAGGAAACAACAGATGTTAGTGAGGATGTGGAGAAAGGGGAACTCTCTTGCACTGTTGGTGGGAATGCAAACTGGTGTAGCCACTCTGGAAAACAGTGCGGACGTTCCTCAAAAAATTAAAAATAGAATTAAAAATAGAATTACCCTACAACCCAGAAATAGCACTAGTAGGAATTTGTCCAAAGGATACGGGAGTGCCGTTTTGAAGGGGCACATGCACCCCAATGTTTATAACAGCACTATAAACAATAGCTAAATTATGGAAAGAGCCCAAGTCAATTCTCCATCAACTGATGAATGGCTAAAGAAGTGGTGTGTATATATATATGTACAATGGAATACTACTCAGTAATGAAAAAGAATGAAATCTTGCCATTTGCAACAATGTGGATGGAACTGGAAGGTAGTATGCTAAGAAAAATAAGTCAGAGAAAGACAGATATCATATGATTTCACTCGTATGTGGAATTTGAGAAACTTAACAGATGACCATAGGGGAAAGGGAAGGAAAAAAAAAAGATAGAAACAGAGAGGGAGGCAAACTATAAGAGACTCTTAAATACAGAGAACAAACTGAGGGTTGTTGGGGCTGGGGGATTGGTGGGTGGGGAAAACGGGTAATGGGCATTGATGAGGGCACTTGCTGGGATAGCACTGGGTGTTGTATGTAAGTGATGAATCATGGGAATCTATTCCTAAAGCCAAGACTGTACTGAATTTTAGCTAACTTGACAATAAAAAAATCATTTATCTCTGTTATTCAGATTGGATACTTTCTGTTGATCTATCTTCGAAGTCACTGACTGTTCCCCTTGTCTTTCCATTCTGCTACTGAGATAGTATTTTGGTTATTGTATTTTTCTGTTCTAAAATTTCCATTTGTTTTTTATGTCTTCCATTTATTTACTGAGACTTTTTACTTTTCTACTGGTTTCTAGAGTATTTGTGATTGGTCACTGGAGCTACTATAAAGTCTTTGTCGGATCACTCCAGCATCTGTGTCATCTTGGTATTAGCATCTCTTGAGTTTCTTTCCCATGCAAGTTGAGATTTTTCTGGTTCTTTGAACACCAAGTATTCAATTTTGGATTGTATTCTGGCTACTTTGAAGATTATGTTATGAAACATTTATTTAAATTTCACCAAGAATGTTATTATTTTTGTTTCAGCAGGTAGTCAACCCAGTTAGTTTCAGGCCACTAGTTTTAACATGTTTTCAATGAGCTGTGGTTTCTATGCCATTTCAGCTTTCAAATCCTTTGCCATGCAGTTGGGACCTGTCTCATGTGTATGCCACCCAGTGGCCAGTCTGTGACCTGAGCAGTCTATCTTTAGTTCAGTTCCCAAAGGGTTTGGTATGCTGATTGGGATCAGATCCCCAGGTCTGCAGCTTGAAGGTGAGCCCAGGAGTTCAAACACGACTTTATGCTGTGGTTTCCCTGCGCTCCCCTCTCCCTCTGCATGACCTCCACGGTATTTTCTGTTTCTATAGAACTTCTGTTTCCAGTCTAAAGGCAGAAAGCTGGCGCTTTAATTGCCCCATTCTGCCAGGTGCTTCTCCAAGTGCCCCCGTCTGGAGCCAAGAAATGGAAGAACAGAGAGAAGAAAAGCAACAAGATTTGGTTCCCATTTCTTGGTACCACAGGGTCACTGATTGGACAGGAAGGGTCTGTTTCTTCAGGGTTTGGGCAGTTGCAACCCTTTTGTTGCCACTGCAGGATTGCTTGCTGGCTAGAATGTCAGAGAAAAAAGAAAAGAAAAAATGGGAGGTTTTATAGTTTCTCTGAACATTAACAATTCCCAATCCTTCCAGGCAAGCCAGAACGAGAGGGCTTCTCCTGGAGACGTTTCCATCTTGAACCCACACCTCAGAACGTTTGGCAGTGTTGAGTTCAGGCTGAGAGATACTGGAGGGGGAAAAGAACAAAACACTGTCAGGTTGGTGTTACTTTGAATTCTGGTCTTCCCCATTCCACCGACTACTGTTTACTTTTTAGTCTCCTGTAATAGTTGTTTTAAGCATTTTTCCAGGCTTTGTACTACATCAGTGGGAGAGACAGGGTGGACTGTGCTTCTTTTATCGAATCCAGAACTGCAAAGTCAAACAAAACTTCATGTCCAGATTATTTTACTGGAAAGTTTTACCAAGCAAATGATTTCATTCTTAATCAAGTTAATACATAGTGTAGACAAGGAGGCTTCAGTCACTCCCAAACTCACTATTTTGAGTGTTAAAACTTGAAAGCCAACTACTAGCAAACACAATTCATCAAGATGAAAACAAGATAATACATACTGGCCAAAGTAAGTTTCCCAAGAATGCAAGGTTCGTTTAAGATTAGGAAAACAGTCACTAAAATTTACTACATCAACTGATAAAAATTAAAACATGATTATTTCAATATATGCATACAAATATTTGATAAATTCAACAACTATTCATCGTACTAATAGTGAGTCCTCAAAAGCTTTCACATTAAGATTGGTAACAAGATTAGGGTGCCCATTTATCATATAGGAGGTGTCCCTAAATACACAAAAAGGCAAAAATAGTACAAGAATTGGAAAAAAGACACAAACGATCATTACTCACAGACGACTGATGCTCACGGGTATAAAAGTTCCCTATGCACTCCCTGTGATTTGTAGGAAGGACGCGGAGAATTTGGGAGGCATCTCTGACAAAGGAAAGAAGCAAAGAGAAGAAAGAAGCCAGCAGGAAGAGGGAAGAATTCTCCTCCTTAAATTTCTGAAAACTGATACTGGAATGTGTTTTCTGCCCAGTGCCTGTCTGTGAATATATGTACATACATACATAGATGACAAGAGCACAGAACAATCCTAAAGAAAACATTGCCACACTAACAGAATTATATTTATTTTTTCATGCGTTTTTTTAGTCTTCATACCTTATGCCTCGTTGTTACTTTGTTTTGGGAAAGGCAATCCATTAAGGGTGTTGAACTCCTTGCAGGTTCCTGCCAAGCATGCCAAGAATGTTTGAATGCCCTTTGCCTGAGCTATTTCTCAGGGTTCTATTTGCAGTGGGCAGCCTCAATAGATGAGTTAACATCTCTCCCCAGGAAAGAGGAAGCTTGTTTGTTTTTTGTAAAAGCATTGAATCCTCCAAGCTCAGTGTTCCTGTCCTAAATTGCAACGTTCAGGTTGTGAAGGCATTCACGAAGGACCTTTTGCAGTGCCTTCATAGGACACATGTGGTATGGGGAACCAACACATAAGAATATGATAAGCTCTACCTATGGCTTTTACTGTCAGTAATGAAGTCCTTTGTCTCTGGCCAAAAGTCTCATGTCTTCTGCCAGCATCCATGAAATAGGCTGTAACAAGCGAATAATTTGTTAGCTTGTAGGTAGGGTAAAATCCTAGAACTTGCACAACTCTTGACAGTTATGTCGTCCTGATTTACTTATTTCTTGTGTGCAACAATTTTATGACCACGTTTTAAAGGTTGTGCATAAGGACACATAATTTTCTCTTTTTTTAAAAAAATATTTTTATTTATTTCTAGGAGAGAGAGAGAGAGAGAGGCAGTGTGAGGAGGAAAGTGGCAGAGAGAGGGGGGGAGACACAGAATCTGAAGCAGGCTCCAGGCTCTGAGCTGGCAGTCAGCACAGAGCCCGACACGGGGCTCGAACCCACCAACCGCGAGATCATGACCTAAGCGAAAGTCGGACGCTTAACCGACTAAGCCACCCAGGCGCCCCAAGGACACATAATTTTCTTATTAAGATTATAACATTTCATCAAAGTGATACAACATAATTTGGTTAATCAAACATATATTTATGATTCTTTTCATTTAAAAAATCTGTAACTTAAATAACATCTTAGGATAAATTCTCAAGAATGAAGTTAAAGTATTAAACGTAATGAATATTTTCTTCATAAATTGGCCCATTACTTCCTGAAAGAAAAAATTAGTAATAGAAGAAAATATAGCCCACAAGAGAGTTGTTTTAGACACAAAGACACCTGCTGATTGAAAGTGAGGGGATGGAGAAATATTTATTACTTAAATGAATGTCAAAAGAAAGTTGGAGTAGCAATACTTATATCAGACAAACTAGACTTTTTTTGTTCTTGTATTGTTTTTACCCAGCTTTGGTATCAGGGTAGTACTGGCCTCAAGGAACGATTCTGAATGTGTTTTCTCTATTCCATTATTTGTAATATTTTGATAATGTTGTCATTTTTTCAAATGTTTGGTAGAATTCACCAGTGAGACCATGTGGTCTTGAGCTTTTCTGTTCTGGGAGATTTTTTATTTATATCCAACTTTCACTCCTGTTATTGATCTAAGAAGATTTTCTATTTCTTAGATTGAAGATCAATGATTCGATCTTGGTGACTTGTGCGTGTTTAGGAATTATCTGGGTTTTTTTCTAACTTATCTGATTTGTCAGTACATAATCGCTTATAGTAATCTGTTACCACACTGTGTATTTCTGTGGTTGGTTATCTGTTGTATTGTTTTCTCTTCCATTTCTCATTTTGGTTTTTGAGCCTTCTCTCCTTTTTTTTTCTTAGTTAATATAGTTAAAGCATTGCCAATTTATGTTTTAAAAAAACTGATCATTATTTTCAACTTTATGTTATTGTTTATTCTAGTCTGTATTTTATTTCTGATTTTTCTTTGTTATTTTCTTCCTCTACTAAAGTTCAGCTAAGTTTCTTCTTTTTCTAGTTCCTTGTGGTGTCATGTTTAGTTGTTCATTTGAAACTTTTTTCTTTTTCTTTTTAACATTTATTCATTTTTTTGAGAGAGAGACAAAAATGCAAGTCGGGGAGAGGAAGAGAGAGAGGGAGACACAGAACCTGAAACAGGCTCCAGGCTCTGAGGTGCTAGTATAGAGCCTGATGTGGCGCTCGAACTCACTAACCACGAGATCACGATCTGAGCTTAAGTTGAACACTTAACCAACTGCACCATCCAGGCACCCTGAAGCTTTTTTCTTAATACAAGCATTTATAGCATAAAATTCATTCTGGCATCTGCTTTTGCTGAATCTCATAGGTTTTGAAATATTGTGTTTTTCTTTTGTTTTCAGACATATTTTGATTTGCTGTTTGATTTCTTATTTGGCCCTTTGCACAGTAGTGCGTTCTTTAATTTTACATACTAAATATTTAATATTTACATTGCAGACTTTCCAGCTTTGTTTTATTGTTGATCTTTAGTTTTGTATCATTGTGGTTGGAAAATATACTTAGTATGATTTTAAAAAAAAGAAGAAGAAAATATAGCTCCATGATTAAAAACGACCATAAGTTGAGAATGGGTTCCAGGAAAGCACAGATTGTATCACAGGGATTTGAAGCCAGATATCTTCAGAGTAGCCTTTGAAGACAGAAAGATTTGATTTTGCTGTGTAAGACATTAAATACATTAATTTGTGAAAGTTATTTGCCATTTGGGTTATTTGTTTATTTATTTTAAATGTTTATTAAAAATTTTTTAATGTTTATTTTTGAGAGAGAGAGATAGAGTGTGAGCAGGGGAAGGGCAGAGAAAGAGAGACATGGAGTCTGAAGCAGGCTCCAGGTTCTGAGCTGTCAGCACAGGGTCTGATGGGAGGCTCTAACCCACGAACCTCAAGATCATGACCTGAGCCAAAGATGGATGCTTAACCAACTGAGCCACCCCAGGCAACTCTGGGCTACTTACTTATTATGAAACCTTTACACACATCATTAAATGTAGCAGTCTGGTTCTAATCAGGAGACAGAGAGCACACAGTAGTGCAAACAGGAGTATAGTAGAAAGAACTGTTAACTGTGAGAAAAGAGTGACTACAAGATCTAAGACAAATCTAAGTTTCCTTCGGGCTGAGGGAGAGTACCATGCAACGACAGTGGTTGGTTCAGACCCGCTGGAGAATGTGTGGCTCAGCCACACGTGGCTGTTTGCTCATACTGGTGTTGGACCAGAGTGCTGGGTGAGCAGTAGCCCCTCTGTGGGGTGCAGGCAAATGGACTGCATCTGCAAAAGGGGGCTCTATTTTCCCTGCAGAGAGGACTGTGCTCAGGGTCTGCCTGGTGGAGACTGCAAGTTGGCCGCATGTTTGGCTGGTGCCAGAGTCCTGTGAGCACAGCATAGACCCCAGCCCTCGCTATAAACCACCCGAGAACCTCTTCCCCTGTCCTGGTCTGTCCTCCCAGAGCCCTATACCCCAGAAGCTTCACGTCATGCTTGCTTTCTGTCAATCATGCTGCAGATGGTAAAGGAGGCATTTGTGGCCAAGAGGAAATAAATTGATGACTGACACATTAATGATATTCGACCAACTTTTTTATAAGTTTTATTTAACTCCAGTCCCATCTGACCACTCTTTGGTGGGCTGAGCGCATTACAGATTATCATCTAAAGTACCAGGGAGGTGTCCGTGGGCGGGCTCTTCCTTCCTGACGCCTGTCAGTCGCTGGGCCCGCAGTGCCACCATCCCTCCCCTTTCCTTGTCTGATGCGGCCTCTAGAAGCAACACCTTTATAAGGGGTGAGGACTTCAGACCCATGGAAGGGCAACACACAGTGCTGAAGCCTGTCAGAAAATAACTGGTTAGAAGCCACCCCCTCACACATCCTCTGAGAAATAAACACCCCAAAGACTTTCTAGAAAGGTTAAATGCCAGTTTGTGAAAAATAAACTCCCCCTCAGTGAAAGGTCAAAACACACAGATAGATATATATCTAATATAAAATTTCCTATCATTATGACACCTACGGCTTTGATTTCTGATTGTGGCAGGGACGAATTGCGGTGTAAGTATTAGTAAAGAGAGAGACAGTTCATGTGGCGAGAAGCCCAAGGCCCCTCACTCTGTCTTTATTTCAGTTCTTGGAACCATTAACCAACCTTTTTTCTAAGCACCCATATTCTCCTCCTAGAAAGAACGCCTCTCTTCTGCCTTGTGTTCGTGAAGACCAGCCTTTGTGAAAGCAATTGTAGGATAAGTGTGCTTTGCTTTTGATACCCTGAGACACCGGACTCTCCTCGGTATCCATCGCCTGTGTTGCAACCTCAGCACGGGTATATCCAGTTGCCCTGCGGCAGAAAACACAGTGCAAAAGGTTTGCCTTCCTCTCCATCCAAAGGGTTTCAGTGAGTCAGCTCTCAGGGGGCCTCATTAGAAGGCACTGTCAGGGACATTCAAGATTTCTCACATGGCGCCAGAAAGAGAACAATTAGGGGAAGTTAGCCTATCATCTTTCAAACCTGGTTTTATCTCTATATTCAGGATCAGCTCTTTTTTTAATGTTTATTTTTTTATTAGAGAGAGAGAGGACAAGCCCTTGGCAATGGCAATGCTGGAGAGACCCAGTTAGCCAAAAGGACATGAACACTTAAGTTTGGTGGAAACCCTGTACACAGAGCTCATTTTTATTTTATCTAAAGATGAACTGATAATTACTCAGAATCAATCCAGCTGTCCTCTTTCACCAAAGAGATCAGACAGATTTGATAGAAATTAGGCTATTTCCCTCCTCCTATTCCACGGGGGCCATATCCCATGGGGTCACAGTCCTGGGAGACTCTAGCAAGAGCCTCTCTACCTGATGTTCAGGGAAGGCTGTCAGTAGCTATGCTGCGCACTGGCTCTATGTGGGTTATTCTCTGCTCAAGCACAGGACAAATTAATAATCCCATCAAGGGAGGGACCATGATAGAGTGCAAAATGGTCTTTCCCTTCTCCATGCCTGGAGTAATATGTTGCTGGCCATCTTGGACTTGATCTGAGTAAGTGCTATGGTTTTGACTCATGCTAAAGGCTGTGTTCCTATACTAGGTTTATGTACTGGTCTGAGACCTTCTGGTATGTCCGCAGACACCTCCACCTAAGCATTCACACTGACCAGCCTATAGCTTCAATAGTGGGAGTTGGTCATGCAAGGTACTGTTTGTTGGGTGAGGGCCATCCGTGTGTGTGGATATGAACATATCTCAGACTCCACTTGCAGTGTGGGAGTCAGCGCAGCACAGAGGCCAAGAGCCTGGGCTCTTTGGCAGCAGACCCAGGGTGTGATCCTAGTTCCAAAACTGATTAACTGGGCTCTTTTCTTTCTCTCTAAGCATGGCTCTACACCTGTCTTGTCTACATGAACACTATGAATGGTCCCAACCTCCTAGCCCTGTTGTATGGATCAAATGACACCCTTTTATGGAGTCTGTAGCACAGTGCAAAACACTGAGTAACCATTCTGTAAACATTAGCCGCTGTTATGATCGGTGTTCAATGGAAAAACATTTTACCTTCTGGGTTAGGTGTCTGGGAACGGTCTAGGAGTGAAGTTGGGAGGGACCCATCATCCAGTGTTAGAAAGGGACATGGAGTCCCCATGCTCACTCCAGGACCTGCCACCAGAGGGAACCAAATGCACAGACCACAGTACCTGGAGCATCAAATTGTCATCTCTAGGAGCCGGTGTCAGTTTAGATTGAGAGGCCCTTGGGGGCCCCATTCACTCTCTGCAGGCACACACACCCACAGTGCTCGAGGATCCTGCAGTATACAGTAAGTGGTTTCACCGCTTAGACCTGGTCAAGCCATGTGATTAGTCAATATTTTGGGGAAGTGTTGCTCACTCAGGCCACTGATCAATTTGTGAACCATGTTTAAAACAACAACAGAAGAGCATGTGACAATCTATCAGAGTAAACAAAGACAGTGATGATTTTCCTTCCACTCTCCAGAGTCTTCATGTATCTCCCTTCCTGTGAACTCAAATGACCTTTGATAATCCTGTCTTGGCAATGTCAGGTCCAAGTTGGCTTGCAGCCTGGCCATGGAAGCAGCAGGGGTGACATGAAGAGAGTCACAGGGGACAAAAGGCCCTCTAGCCATATTTAGCCTGGAGTCTCAGAATTTAAAATTTGTGATCTTTTGTGGTTCTGACTACAGCAGTCAGTTGTGTGAGTACCATGTCTAAGTCTGTGTGTCTTACACCACACTGCAATCAGAAGGTACCTGGCTTATGTGATATTAAGAAATATTCAACATATTTCATAGCAGGAAAAACAATCTTGAAGTATCACCAGATTGGCTTCCTGAATCTTTTCTTGCTTCTCAATTATAGCTCTGGCCAGAGACCTCTTCTTATAGTCTCCATCTGCTTCAACTCATACTTGAAGAATCTGGGGCTGCAGAGACATCCTGGGGAGAAGTATGCCTCACCCAGGTCTTCTCACTCCCAAGCTCCACGGACAGCTCATGCAAATCAGAGATCATCCCCATCACACAGGGGTTAGAATAATCCTGTCTCTTTGATTCCACATACATTCATTCATTGGAGTTCTAGTATGTGCTGGGCACCATGGGGTTTCCAATCCTGGTTCCCATGTTCATGATGTGCACAGTGTATTAGAGGGAACAGATCTGTCCAATGAACCCTGAAAACTGAGTTCTTAGCCAGAATTATTCACAATCAGTCATCAAAATCTAAGGCAATAATATGTGTATTTAACAGGTAAAGCAAGTGTAGGAGGGTGGAGAGATTAGCTCCATTTTGGATGGGCCAGGAAGACTTCTCAAACAGGACGTTCTTGAATGGAATTTTGAAGGATGCCTAGGATTTTCCAGAAAGAAGAGTCCAAGAGATGGCAGGAACAAGGCCACTGTGGGCAAAGCATATGGTTGTGTTGAGAGATCTCTGCCGGAGCGTGACTATGTGTGCCAGAGCTGGGCTATGCCTGCGTTTGTGGCAGCCATGGGAGGGGTAGGGAGGCTTGACAGGAAGCAGACTTGGAGGGAGTAGCACATAAAGTCTTGCGTTTCATTCTGGAGGCAAGAGGCAACACTGGAAGGTGTTTAAGCTGCAAGGTTAACTTAGAGCACGATCAGATTTGTGTTTTAAAGGCATCTTTTGGTAGCAATGTAGAAAAGGGCAAGGTGGGAGGTCTGGCAACCAGCCCAGAGATGACTATATAATAATGAAAAATACCACGGCAACATGTGGACCAGTCTTGTGAAACCTCAGGGTTTGATATTCTAAGAAACAACAACAGAAAGCAATTCCAGTCTTTCCTTAAGCTTTAAAAAAATTGCTAAAGGCAATACAATTCAAAGCACATAGCAACACATCTGGGTAGTTCTTCTGCTTTAGCAATTCACAGTCTTTAAATGTGAGCGGTTGGAAAGTAGGGAGTCTATCCATTTTATTCTTGCATCCATGGTTTTTGGAATAGCATTTGGAGCTTCAGAGACACTGTGTAGGTAGTTTCTGATTCTGCTGTAGAGCTTCTCACACTCCAAAGCCAGTTCTTCCCACCCTCTGCCCCATGTCCGTCTTCCAGCTTCTTTTATTTGCACCTCATGAGCCTGGGAACTCACCTGGGAGTCAGCTCTGCTTGGAGGCTGATGTAAGTCTCTGAGGATAAAGATGAGATCGTTTTGTGGGAAAGAGGCTGAGAACACTTCGATATAACTGATTTATGTGTCCATCCCAGGGAGGATATTCCAGGTGAGAGGTGATGAGGACCTAAATTCAGGCACAGGTAATGGAGAGGAAAGCATGATGGCTAGGACCGATGTTATAGAGAAGCATCCGCAGGACTGCCTCCCTGGAGACTAGAAAGCTGGAGTGTCATCATGACTAAAAGAAGGACCACTTTGATTTATTCCCTGAACACATATGTGGCCCCAAAAGTTAGTAATAGAGTTACCCACCATGAATCCCAGCATACTACATGCCAGGCAGTATACTACAATAATGCCTCTGGGCCAACTAAATGCACCCAATGTGGGGCTTGAACTCACCACAACCCTGAGATCAAGAGGCACATGTTCCACCAACTGAGTCAGCCAGGTGCCCCCGAAACATTTTTGAAATCATACACATAACCCCCGTGAGGTCACTGTTATCTATGTCTTACAGATAAGAAGCTAAGGCACTGAGAAGATAGGTGACTCATCTAATGTCACAGAATTGGTGGCAGAACTGAGACTCAAACAGTGTCAGAGATCAAAACTGTTAAGCTACAGTGTATTTAAGAGTTTTTCAGATTGGAGCACCTGGGTGGCTCAGATGGTTAAGCGTCTGACTCTTGATTTCAGCTCAGGTCATGATCTCATGGTTTGTGAGTTCAAGCCCTGATTCAGGCTCTGCGCTGACAGTGAATAGCCTGCTTGGGCTTCTGTCTCTCTCTCTCTGTCTCTTTCTCTGCCCTTCCCTCGCTTCCTCTCTCTCTCAAAATAAATAAAAATAAACTTTAAAAAAAGAAAAAAGTTTTTAAACACTGATTTGTCTTGAGGGAAGAAAAATTAGCAGATGTCCTAAGGTCATAATTGTTTTTGAACTTCATTTGCCATCTCTCTCTCCCTCTCTCTTCACCTACTATGGGAAAGCTTATCAGTGTAATTGCTTTGGGTAACTTATGACTTATTAGCTAATGATGTCAGATAATGTTGTATCAGTCAATCAAAAATTTTTTTGTCATCTTATTTTATTTAGATATCTATACTGGACAGTGAGAGAACCTTTGAGAAAGACCAAAATCAATACAAATTTTGGGGCCAAATGGGATTGGTATAGTCTAGTAATGTTGAAAACTCTTCTCAGGCTCATAAGCTCATCTGGTTATCTCTTGGGCAGTGGCTTAAAGGGCTCATTTGTCTGCACCTGGACTGTGGGTGTCTGTTTGACTTTGACATGTTAAGGGGGTACCACTAGTTCCTTTCCCTAAATCCCATTCCTGGTCCTTATTTTGCCACTCAATATACGGTCATAGTTGATTTCTTATGAAGAAAAAAGGAAACCTTTAAATAAGGGATTAAAGCGCTGATCTAGTAACTGACCAGTAGTATGTTTCTTGTGACCTTCTGCTCAAAATCCTCAACATGAGGATCAGAAACAATGATGGCGTCATCCTGCTTGCTGAGCTCATCCCCTGCCACAAGGATCCATTGAAAGACCTGGCTTCTTGTGCACACAGATGGTGAGCCCATTTTGTTTTTTCCTATTTTTTTCTGAGGTAGAGTTGACACAGTGTTAATTAGTTTCAGATGTACAACATAGTGATTCAACAACTCTGTGTGTCCTGCTATGCTCACCACGAGTGTAGCTACCAGGTCACTATCCAACACTATGACAATACCATTGACTTTATTCCCTCTGCTGGACCTTTCATTCCCATGATTAATTCCACTAGTGGGCACTTTCCCACCTAAATCTGAAAAAGAAAATAAAACTTTCTGGGGAGAAAGTTCCTCTTGGGCATGATTCAAGGAAGAAGAAAACCATTAGCAAATACTGTATGTAAGTGCATCACCACATTCAAAGCAGAGAAATAGGATTTTTAACGCATACTTTTAAAAAATAGTGATCAGTTTACACTCTTTTAAGTGGTATTTGCAAGGTTCACATTCACTGGATTTTATAATTGGAAAATACAGTGGAATAAATCATGTCTTCTCAGGAGGAAGCAAGCAAACTTTATCAAAAAGTCTCATATAATTCAGTTATTTTAGTTGAGAGATTTTAACCCTGTTCTTGTGAAAATAAAAATAGTTCATGGGGCACCTGGGTGGCTCAGTCAGTTAAGCGTCTGACTTTGGCTCAGGTCAGGATCTCACAGTTTGTAGGTTCAAGCCGCGTCGGGCTCTGTGCTGACAGCTCAGAGCTTGGAGCCTGCTTTGGATTCTGTGTCTCCCTCTCTCTTTGCCCCTCCCCTGCTCACTCTCTGTCTCAAAAATAAATAAACATTAAAAAAAAAATAGTCATGCTGTATGCTGACAACAGGGGCGCTGACTTTTGCCTCCAGCCATGGCCACACCCTGACAAATATCAATCTGATTGTAAGAATGGAGTTATGTTTTCCTCTCCAAGCCACACTTTATCCACAGTGGAAGGAACTGACCTAAGATCTGGCGAGCCTGAGACCACTTATGCTTTGGATGGTGATACATGTAGCAGAGAGAAAATCAAACCGGTAAGGGCTGCCGGGTTTGCTTATGTCCTGCACCTCACCACCCCTGGTATGGAGTGCTAGCATTTCAGAAGTCCTTGTGAGACTTTTCACCCTTCTGGAAGGCAAAACGACAGATCCCCTCTACGTAGGATGGGTTTCAACAAAAGCCAAACTGAAGTGTGAGCCAGACAACTACAATTAAAATGATAAGCCGTTGACTTTGAATGATTTATTTAAGCCCTAAAAAGGGGCTCGAACTCCAAATGTTGGGGAGTGGGGGCATCAGAGAGAGAGGGAGACACAGAATCCAAAACAGGCTCCAGGCTCTGAGCTAGCTGTCAGCACAGAGCCCAGCACGGGGCTCATACCCACAAACGGAGAGATCATGACCTGAGCTGAAGTCAGACACTTACAGACTGAGCCACCCAGGCGCCCCCTAACCCCTCGTTTTTGACGTGGCCTTTCCAGGGCAAAGAGGTGGGGAAGGTCCATGTTGCAGCTGCTGCCCGTGCCTGCTCGAGGGCGCCATAGAGAGTCAGCCTAACTCAACTGTACCTACCTAGTCCTCTGCGGCAGGGGCTTGGTACGCAAGGCCTTCATTTTCTTCCAGTAAATCCATGGGTCCCTAAATACCTTTTTTAGTTGGGCTCCTCCTACTACTCTTAAACTGCACAAGAATTTGTAGGGTTTTTGCTTCCAAACCTTGAGATGTGAGACACTTGGAAAGTCTGCCCTGTCTACCAGCACTGGTGCTTCTGACCCTGACATTTGAAGGTCGAGTTTATGGCCTGCAGCCCTTATCGATATTTGTTCACTTGGATAGTCATGCCCTAGATGGTTCAGAGCATTCATGGTCCACAGATTCCTTACAGTGGGATCCTGAGGAGTAACTTGCACTCACTCAGCCACTGCCTCCAAAGCAGAACATTCTGCCTGGGTGGTTGGCATCTAGATTTACTGTTTCACTACTTTTTAAAAACAAACAACTTCACATATGTAAACATTAAATAAATATGTATTAAATGAATACTGAAGTACTCATCATCTAATCTAACAAACGTTACTACACCTTTAAAGACTTGTGTGTCTCTTTCCATCACATTATTATTCTGAATATTTCATTATAATTCTACCACTTCAGTATGTATCCCCAAATTCATTTGGCATGTTTTTATACTTAGTGATAGTGTGACCTGTTCCCCCCCCCGACTCAATTTATGATTATAAAATGTATACACCTTATGTGGGCACCTACAATTAAATTTTTTAATGTGTAGTAAAATGCGTAAATGCTCTATTTTACACTGTAAATTGTCTAAAGTTGGCTGTTTTAATTTAAATTATAGTCTCTATATTATATGCTATTTTGTCAAGAATTTTAGTTCTGGGGCACCTGGGTGGCTCAGTCGGTTGAGCGTCCAACTTCGGCTCAGGTCATGATCTCATGGTTCGTGGGTTCGAGCCCCGCGTCGGGCTCCGTGCTGACTGCCAGTTCAGAGCCTGGAGCCTGTTTCGGATTCTGTGTCTCCCTTTCTCTCTGAACCTCCCCTGCTCATGTTGTCTCTCTCTCTCTCTCTCAGAAATAAATGAAACATTAAAAAAATGTTTTTTAAAAGAATTTTAGTTCTATCTGCTTTCTAACTATGAATCTGACTGTATAGTTATTGTTTTATATAGTCCTTGTTTGTCTAGACTCAGCCATGTTTACCCTTTTCCTTGCTCCCATTTCCTACTGCATTTCAGGCCTTCCTCTCTTTTGGCATCACTGTCCTTCTGAAATAAATACAGCTTTCAGAAATTCCTTCAGTAATGTCTACTCACAGCAAACTATACTTTTTGATTTTGTAAAATGTCTTCCTTTACTCTAATGACTGAAATAGAGGTTTAGATTTATAGTTATCTTTTTTTTTTTTTTTTTTGCAAAGATTTGATGATATGATGGCATTATTTTCTGGTTTCGGTTGTTGCTATTGGAAATCAGTTATTACTTAAATTGTTGTTCCTTTATAGGTGATCTGTCTATTCTTTCCATTTTTCTTTTGTGCCAAGCAGTTTCATGATGCTGCTTTGTGTATAAGTTTTATTTATCCTTCTTGAGATGTATGGTACTTACTAAATCCATGATATCTTTCATAAATTCTGAGACATTCGCAGATATTGGATATTTTGAAATGAGGCACTTCACCACCTTTTCATTCTAGAAACCCAATTAAAAATACAGCAAATCTTTTTACTCTGTTCTTTATGCCTTATAATGTATGTTCCATCCTTTCCATTTCATTCCTTATTCATCGACATCTATCTTTCAGTTCACTAATTTTCTCTTCATCTGTGTTCAATCTACTGTTTAAACTCTTCACTGAGTTATTTTTCAATCTATCTAGTCACTTTTGAATGCCTTTTATATATCATTCAGTGTTTGATTCCATTTTTATTTAAAGACTTTATACATTGTCATTTTGCATTATGTATCTCATGATATTAATATTTGAAACTCACAGGTGATAAAATCTATTGCTTGATGTTTCTGCTTGTTCTCAGTCATGATGTTTTGTTTCCTCATGTGTTTGGCAATTTGGGGGGCTTGTATTAGGCTGGTTTTAATCAGGGAGAATTGTAACAGGCATGAGATGATTTTTTTTCCTGCAGAGCAAATTTATGTTTACTTCTTCCTGAATGGAGGTTGTCATCATTTGGGCCACCTACTTTAGACTTAGACTTAGACTTAGACTTAGACTATAGACTTACCTACTTTGTAAATGGGGATAGAATAAATTTCATTCCCAGACTCTGTACTACAGGAGAGGTGTTTTGTTGTTGCTGTTTTCCTACCCAGAGCTGGGATGGAAATAGTTAGTTTCCTATGTCCCTTTAAGGGCAGATGTAATCTTCTACTCATCTTCTCACAAGTGGCCACATGTATGTAAGGTCTCAGTTCAGTTGCCCGCATTGCACAGACCCAACTCTGGTCTCTTGCTCCTTCTTGCTAGAGTATTGATATCAGCATTCGACCCTGAGACAGCCTAAGGATCTGCATTTGCTTATCATTCTGCAACCAGTTAGGTCTTTGATTGCTGTGGAGCAAGGTTGGTGGGTGGGGGTGGGGAGAGAAAGAGCTGAGGACACCAGTGAACCTTAGTTTTTTATGATCTCAGTAATGCACTGAAACGTCTGTTTGTTGTGATTTTTCTGGCCTCTAGGGGGTTCTTCAGAAATCTTATCTGCCACACAGCAGGAAATGAAAGCCTCAGGGGTTTTCAACCTCAACCTTGGCAAAGGAATCCTTGACCCAAAAAACACTAAGCCCTTATTGAGCAAGGGGCCTCAGCTCAGACTTCTCCTTTTTCCATTATGATCTTCCCGATAGGGTCTCAAGGGTTATTTCTTTAAAATGGCTTCTGTTCAGTGCTGATTGAACAGAATCTCACACCCACCCCCTGGGCAGAGGTCCCTAACTTAGTGGTTCTGAACATAAAGTCTGAAAAAGGCTGCTTTGGTTTGAGCCTCAGTTCTGCCCTTGCAGTGGTGGGACCCTGGTCAAGTTATTTCAACTCTGTAAGTCTCAGTTTACCTATCTGTAAAATGGATATAAGAAGAAAATCTTTCATTCTGTCAGCTCTTGCTGGGAGGAATCAGACAAAATGCAGTCTTCTTATCAGGGATATAGGAATTCAAGTGACATGTGATCATATTCCTGATAAACTTTGTCCTTTATACGCTTTAATGAGACAAATGATGGAATTTACACTTCTATGCATCCATCCCACTTTACAGAAGGAAACAGTAAGAGATGAATAGAAATCAGACATAGCATTCCGAGTCTGGATCAGTTCCAGGACTATTGGGATCCCAGACAATATTTCAGACTGTTTCTGGGACCTTAGGAAAAAAGATTACAATATGACAGGACTGAGGGTCTATTGGAATTTTGCACATCAGGTGGGGTAACGATGGAAGCCAGATTCCCTTTATTTTATAAATGGGGAAACCGAGGCCCAAACATTTGATCAGCNTAAAAAAAAAAAAAAAAAAAAAAAAAAATATCAATTACTGGCAGAATTGGGACTGAACTCAGGACTCTACTGCCCTCTGCTGCCTCGCTCGCGTCCCCACAATGTTAGATTCTCCACCTTCTCCTTTGTTCTTTGGTCACTATATACTTAATCCATTTGGTGAGAAAAAAATGTAATATATTAGTATACACTTTATTCTAATCTTATGTACTTCTATGTATGTTCCTATGTGATCGCAATCAGATTTCAAAAGAAATTTGTGTTTTGTTTTCCTTGTAGTATTTTGTGTTTCCATGGAGATACTAACCGAGCCTATTGGATTATTTAGCATTGCTCTAGTTGTAACTGTTATAAAATCATGTAAGCAAAAAAAGGGTGAAATATTGACTTGCATGGCTGAAGAACTGAAGAAAGGAATTACAGCTTTAGGCAAGGATGGTTCCAGATGTTCAAAGGATGTCATCAGAAAGCTGTCTCTTTATGAACTCTCCTCAGTGTTTGCTTCCCCTGCAGACCAGTGATGTCTCTGTCATGGCACTTATCTCCAGGTCCAGACAAGTGTCTTCTTTCCCGTCAGATCAGTGAATTCCTGAGTTGCCTGGCTTGGCTTGTGTGGGGCAGGAAACACCGACTGATCAGGACTGTCAAGTGCCACTCCTGGGTCCTGATGCTATGTCACCCCTATCAAAACCACATGGCTTCCTGAAAAGGCATGATTCCCAAAGGAAAATCAGGGTGTTACCATCATAAGAAGGGGAAATAGATGTGGGACAGGCAAAGGTGGCTGTTCATAACCCCTGCCATCCTAATGGCCCAGTGGACGACCATAGCATTCTTTGTCATTACCCCATCACAGGCACTTAGGTTGCTTCCAGAGAGCAACCAGATGCTCTGGGTTCAAATCCCACATCTGCTTCTCTATAGCTGTGATCCTTGGGCAAGTGTCTTAATCTTACTCTGCCTCAGTTTCCTCATATGTAAGGTGGAGATGGCAATAGGACTTGCTCACTGGGATGTTATGAGGATAAAAGGAGCTAATAATATATGTGATGAATTTCTATCAGCCCCTGGCATATATTACATCCAATACGTTAGCTGTTATCACTTATTATTATAACCATTATTTAAAAAGCAAACATTGAATTTAGAAAATCACGTTCACTCGCAGGCACTTCCTTGGAATACTTTCCACAGTTGGAATTTCCTGGGCAAAGCTCCAGCTGTGTTTCTAGCGCCTATCATTTACCTCCAGTGCGCTCTCAGCAGTACAGAGCCAACAAGCAGGGTCACAGGCCGCGTGTCCTGGTGCTGTCGCAGTCCTAGCCATCTCAAGCCCTCCAGTCTTGCCTGGAGCAGCACTCTCCTTTAAGAGCAAAACAAAGTATCCGGAGCACACAGAGAGCTGGGGGGCTGCCCGGGATTGGCGGGGTTGACCCGCAGTCCCTGCGTCTTCCCCACCAGTGACCTGCTCTCAGCCATCTCTTTCCTACCTCCCCATCTTGCCACAGGATCCTGGTGCCCATGGCCTTCCCAGGGCCTGTGACTGTTTCCCTCTGCTATGCTCTCCAGCTGCCAGGAACTACCCTGAATATCCTGAGACCTTCCTTACATTGAGCAACCTAAGTTTCTTTCGTATTTACTAACCTCCACCCAAACTAGGTACAGGACGTAACTACGTAACCAGAGAGAACTTCCTGATTCCAAAATAGGCCCCACATTCCTAAGGAAAATGTCATTGTTTTACGTGTGACTGTGGTCATTTCCTCTTTTTTTTTTCTTTTAATAGTAATTCTTGCTGCCCTGCCAATGCTATTTTCATTTTAAGTTTTTCTGCATGGAGACTTTAATTTTTTTTATGTTTATTTGAGAAAGAGAGAGAGAGAGAGAGAGAAGAAAGGGAGAGGCAGACAGAGAGGGAGACACAGGATCTAAAGCAGGCTCCAGGCTTTGAGCTGTCAGCACAGGGCCCGATGTGGGGCTTGAGTGCACGAACCACGAGTTCATTAACTGATCCGAAGTCAGATGTTTAATTGACTGAGCCATGTATGAGGGTACTTGGTGCTATGGGAGCTACTCTAAGTACAAACAATTTTGGTCGGAGGCAGAATTAACATCCTTGGCATATGGGAAGCCCAAGTTTTCTCAGGGAGGTTGGGCTTCAGGAACTTGGGAAGGCAGTGAAGAGTCATCCCCTTGAACTTCAGTCCTCTAACTCCTTTGTGGGAAGAGGCAGCATCCCCTGGCTGGTTAGACACCCCTCCTCTGTGACATTTAGAACTGGTGACTTCAGAGGCCATGTGGTGTGGCATCTGCTTCCTGCCTTGAGGGGGCCCAGCAACCCCACATGGACTGCGGGATGAGCGCTGCTCCCTGTCTACCTGTTGTGCTGTGGCAGCTGTGGGCCGCTGGGCACCAGGGAAGAGCCGAGTTCATGCCGCCTAAATGGATCCCAGAGGAATCCATGAAAAGATGACAGCTGTCCAGGGAATTTCTCCTGGGGCTGCCTGTTGTCCCCAAACTACAGCCCCCATCAAGTGCCAGGGGCCAGTTTCAGCAAGCACGGCACCAGAAGAGAAACCAGGAAGTGAGCAATGAGGTCCAGTCACGTGTCCATGCTTTCCATCCACCTGGTGTGCACAGAGATGTACTTAGCGCAGGGAAACCACAGCCTTGCAGATAGCCCAACTGCTGCCTGTGACCCAGCCTGGGGGCCCCAGCAGGTACATAGAGGGTGGAGACTTCGTTCCTCTGACACTTAGGGAATACCTCCTGGGACGGGGGCTCCCCATACTGACGCAGCTTAGACAAGACTGGTCCCATCCATGCTTTCATGGAGCCAACAGTCTAGTGATGGAAACACAAACATTAATCAGATGGTCCCTATGCTTGATGTGTGTATGAAAATGTCCTTGTGTGTTTCTCAAGTAAATAAAACACCACAGAAAATTTTTTTTTTAAGCCAGAAGTACAGGGTATCAGACAGGATCTCCATCTCTTTAATCAAGTGACGTGGGAGGTGGCCTGGGTGAAGAGATGAGGGAGCGTTCCTGCCAGAGGGAGCAGCCCGTGCCCTAGGATGGAGGTGGGCCCTTGGCAGGAGTGAGAAGTCATGTATGGCTGGGATGGAGACACAGAGTAGCCAGAGTGCCTGGAGAGGAGACAGGGTCACAGGCTGTACTCACAGACCAGCTCAAGGATTCTGGATGTTTTCTGAGTGCCAGGAGAAGCCCTTGAAGGATTAATAGACCTCAAGAGTGGCACGAGCTCTGTGTATGTGTGTGTGTGTGTACGCACATGCACACATGCATGCATTGAAAGAGTGCTCTAAGCATTTTGTAGAAAATAGGTTCTAAGGGACAAATGTGCATAAGGGAAAATTACCTAGGTGGTTGTTGCAATAATCCAGGCAGAAAAAGCAGCACCCTGGATGAGCATGGTAGAACTGTGGATGGAAATATTGGGCAAATGAAATATAGGTAGAAGTTGGGAGTCAGCAAGACATGAAGCTTGACTGAGTGGGAGCCCAGGTGAGGCCCAGGTTTGGGGCCCAAACATCAGGGGATTGTCCCTGCCAATTACTGAGATAAGAGGTAGTGGTGGGAAGGAGAAAGAACTTGTTGATGACATGTTGAATTGGAGTGCCTGGAAGACAGTCAAATAGAATTCTCCAAGGATCAGAAACTTTGAGGGATTCTGGAGGCAGTCTGGCTGGGAAATAGCACCATGAAAGAAAGCCGGTCACAGTGAAATACAAAAAAGATGCCAGGCCTCAGATACTATCTGATGACGCTGAGGTTGGACGGAGTGAGCCAGCCCTTCTTGTTAGCCTGGAGCCTGCTCCCGGTTTAGACGGACACATGGGCAGCAAGTACAGCTGAACAATGCAGGGGTTGGGGTGCCAGCCACCACCCCCAAGCAGCCAAAAATCTGAGTATAACTCCTGACCCCCCCCAAACTTAACTATAATGGACTACTGTTGACCAGAAGCCTTACTGATAATCTGAACACAGATTTTCCGTCTGTATTTACTACATTCTTACAATAATATATTTTTCTTAAAATTTTCAGTATGTCTAATAGCCAAAGTATGGAAAGAGTCCAAATGTCTATTGTTGGATGAATGATTAGAGAAGATGTGGTAAATATATACAATGGAGTATTACTTGACAATCAAAGAGAATGAAATCTTGCCATCTGCAACTACGTGGATGGAATTAGAGGGTATTATGCTAAGCGAAATTAGTCAGAGAAAGACAAATATATGACTTCACTCATATGAGGAATTTAAGATACAAAACAGAAGAACATAACGGAAGGGAAACAAAAATAATCTAAAAACAGGGCGGGGGACAAAACATAAGAGACTCTTAAATATAGAGAACTAACAGAGGGTTGGTGGAGGGGTTCTAGGAGGGGGGATGGGCTAAATGGGTAAGGGACATTAAGGAATCTACTCCTGAAATCATTGTTGTACTATATGCCACCTAACTGGGATGTAACTATTTTAAAAAAAGAATAAACAATAAGATATCCCTTCAAACAAAATTTTTTCAGTGTTTCTAGGCTATATGGTTCATCTGTGAGATTTTTCAAATTGTTGTAAATCTCCAAGAATTTTTCCAATATATTTATTGAACAAAATCCACGTGTAAATGGAGCTGCACAGTTCAAACCCGTGTTGTTCAAGGGTCAGCTGTGCTTGGATAGGAATATGCAAATGAGCAATGGCAAATTCGAGAACTATACAGAGACACCAAGAATTCCAGTGGAGAAACCCAGCCTTTTGGGGAGCAGCTGGCTGACACCCTTGCAGACAAGAAGGCTTGGTTTAAGATCTCTGGAGACGTTATGGCTGCATATCTGGCTAATGATGTTTTCTCAGTGATGGCCCATCTGGCAAACATACAAGATGGTGCCAGCAACACTAACAAACCTCTGCAGAGAAATATCCCCCCAACCCACCGATCTCAAAAAGGAGAGAAAAAAGAAAGGCTTCATGTGGAAGACAGAGCTACATGTATAAACACAACTGGTTTGCCCACAGACATTACGGTGGAGGCATTTATACAACTTCTGACTTGCCATGATTCAGAGATCTTCAGACAGAATTTATGGTCAGGTTTTACAAAGATAACCAAGGAAATCTGAAAGCAGATGGGCTCTGCAGTTATTTAAAGAGGGAATTTGGATTGGGCAAGAATGCTTTTGCATGAAGATGAAATTAGAAGCTAGAAATTGCATATTGAGGTAGCTAAGTTTCAACTGGAGGGGAATAGGAGGCGTCAGAAAGGAAGAGGTGCAAGCCCCACAGGAAGGGGCTGGTTCTGGAATAAAAGCACCTGTACGGCTAGAACATCCTTAGTGCCCCATGAGGGAATGGTCATCAACAAAATGTTTCATCCTATGCATTTTAAGAATGGTCCACTAGTGCTGATCAGGATCAGAGAAAACCCTTTAAGGAGACTGTTTAAAGTTTGGGCCAATCAGGAAGCTCCTTCTCTTCAACAGATACCAGATGGCATAACCTCTGTGTCTTTGAAAAAGCCATCTTTGCACTCAAACCTTTGATGGAAGGTGGTATGGTAGCCATAGGATTCCTGTCTAAACATGGGGTGGGGCTACAGATGGCCCGGCTGAGAAGACCCATAGGATCCCTGTCTGAATGTGGGCTGGGGCTATAGATGACCAGACTGAGAAGACCCCAAGAATAAGAGCGGAATGGCTTTGTGGAAGTCTTTCTTCCACATCCTGGGGTGCTCAATGTTCAAATACCACCTTTGCTTCATCAAGGCTTTCTAAGGTAAGGCTTTTCCAGAGCACCCTAACACATCCAGAATGAACACTCAAGAAGCCACAACTAACATGGCATTTGAAGAATCTATCTATACATGGAAAGATATTCAAAAAATGGGAAGATGGGGGAGATTTTGAAGATGCTTCTGAAAAAGATGCTAAAAAACATGGCCCCAAAAAGAGTCTGCAGAAGGCAGTTCCAGAAGTCTGAAGAGAACAGTCTCAAAAGATCTTCAAAAAAGACTCTGAAGAGAATGACTTTGAAAAAAGTCTGCAGGCAACCGTGAAAAGGAATCTGAAGAGGAAGACGTCTTGGAAAGAGAATCTGAAGATGGCTCTGAAAAGAGCTTTGAAGGCGGCTCCCAGAAATAACTAGCAGAAAATGGGGTTGAAAAGGAGTTAGGAAGGAACCATCCTGAAGAATGAGAATCTGGGGATGGCGGCTCTGAGTGTTTGGTGGGGAAGGCTGTGTGTGAAGATTCAGATGAAAAGGAGACACACACGGAGAAGTGATTGATGATGTGCCAGGTGGAAACAGGAAGAAGAAAACTCAGATGGAAAAGGGTCTGAAGATGCCGAGGAAGAAAGAGGCGGAGAAGGTGACAGGCTGGTCAAAGCTGAGGGTGCCAACAAGAAGGGGTGTGATGAGGAGAGCCCAGGGAGGAGTGGTGTAGCGAGTCCGAAGTGGGCACTGCGGGTGGCACTGGGGACCTTAAGGAAGGAGGGCCCCTGTGCACAGGCAGTGGCTCTGTCCTCAAGCGGGGAGGAAATTTAATCTCTTAAACTTGCTTTTAGGGAGACCCCCTCTAGCTACATGTGCCTGCGCTTCTGGGTAATCAGTGGTCGTGTTACATGAACGCGTGCACAGGGGTAGGGTGCTCAGAGCGACGCTCAGAGATTTTCTTTTTTTTAAGTTTATTTAGAGAGAGAGAGAACAAGGGAGGGGCAGAGAAAGAGAGAGAGGGGATCCCAAGCAGGCTCTGCACCGTCAGCGCAGAGCCCAACTCGGGGCTCGATCACACAAACCGTGAGATCATGACCTGAGCCAAAATCAAGAGTCAGACACTTAACCCACTGAGCCACCCAGGAGCGCCCCTTGGAAATTTCCATTATAACCTGCACTCAGTGATNAAGTCCAAACACAGCACTACAACACTAGCTATGGAAGATTAAGCTTTTCTATGAAAAAAATAGAAATTCCCAAGTTGAGTTATGAAATTAAGAAGAAAACTGTGCCATTCTAGAACTGTTTGAACAGAAGAATACCCATGAAGGTTGAAAACAGGGAGACAGAAAGCCACTGGCAAAGAAAAGCAAGCCTGGGTGAATAACGGTATCCATGAGAACCCCACTGAGTAAAACCCGCTGACGCGAGTGAAATGCTGGATCTGGTAAGACACTGGGTCCTGCCCCTCTTTCAATACATCCAGTTCGCTCTGCTATGACCTTGTTTTATTATAAAATCCTGCTGCCTGGGCATGTGCTTGCAGCTCCCGGTGTGCTGCTTCTGTGATGTGGATGCACCAAGCGTTACTGCCCGAAGTACCAAGGCGGCGTGCAGTCGATGGGCTCTTCCTCCCAGATGGTTTTCAGCCTCTGGGCCCAGGAGGCCACCATTGCCTTTCTTTCTTCTTCGGATGCAATCTCGGGAGCAAAGCTGATCTGAGGGGCAAGGACTTTAAATCCACAGAAGTGCAAGGTACCATGCTACAGCCACAAAGAAAGCAAGGAAGAGATCAGAGGCCACACCCTTTATGTATCATTCAGTTAAATAATTAAAGGTGGGGGAGGGGATGGCCTGAAACAAACCTTCAAAAAACAATAGAACAACTGAATGCTACCAGGTAGCCGGAAACACCTGAGCTGCCCTATATAACCTCACCACGTGGGCCTTTACAAGTGACGTGAAGAACTTTGGATAGTTGGAAGTTTCAAATCCTAACTGAGGTTAATCTGTAATCTTTGCTTCTGACTCAGATAGTCAGCTTTATGGTTTTGACTGTTTAGGCAAATTATGGTACATTCACACAAAGGATTATTCTAGAATGATGTGACATTATTCTAACTATAGAGTATAACCATAGATGGTTGTTCAAGTTATATGTTAAATAAAAATAACGAGAAATTCGTAGTGGTATTTGTAGTATACGATTTATGTAAAAACATAAACATAATAACCCTAATTATATCAAGCATACAGATGAAAATATGTATGGGGCATAAAGAAATACATCAAATTATTAAATTATTTTTAAGGGGAGAGATCAAAAGGACCTTCTATTTTTATATTTTATAGTCTCTTTTTTCCACAATATGTACTTTTGAGAACTGAAAACAAATATATAAAGATTTTTTTTAAAACAAGAAGAATTTAAATTTGGCTAATGACCTCTAAGAGACGAGTTGACCTGTGGATTAGAGAGTTTAGGCCTATAAGTTATCTCTTTCTTCAGCAGAGCATCACTAAATGGAATCACTATCCTGTCTCCTTTCAAAGAAGACCACTTTTTCCTAGAAATATCACTTTCCCCCACTCTGCATTCTTTCTCTTAAAACCCTGCCTTAGTCCAGGATTGCCCTATCGGGGGTAGGTCAGGGGACAAGAGGCCCCCACGCCACTGTCTACATTTTTAGAGTAAGCTCACAAACTGCTGAATAGGTGATCTCCTCCTCCCTGGACAAAGGGACAAAGGTCCCTTTATAACATCCTGGAAGAACGGTTTGCATATAGGTTTCTCGGCCTCCTGGGAGCTCGGAGCCAGGATGTAGCCACCTGACCCAGAGCCTGCTCTCTTCCTCCTCGCCCCCAGCTCTGTGCCTCACATGTGGACACCCCAGCCTGCTTATGCTTTGCCCCATCTTCCCCTTCACAGATCGCCCAGGGGTACGCAGACGCAGGATGGGGCCTACCCAGGAGGGCAGGCCCTGAGTCCCAGGAACCTGGAGAGGGGTGTGGCTCTGGGGATGCAGCACAGCCTCCGGCTCCACGGACCCATCACCTGTGGTGGGCGTGAGGCTGCTGGGAATGCTGGCCCTGGGGCACCTCTTGCCAGGGTTCAAGGCTGATGCCGCCTTCACAAAGCTCTGCCAGTCAGTGTGGACAGCCCCCGTCACCGGTGCTCCACACACACACTCGGGGTGGTTCTACTCACCGTAGCGGAGACATGAGCTAACCAGGTCTGGCTTAGCTTCTACCCGACAATATCAAACGCTATCATTACATGTTTTCCCAATGACCAACTTTTTAGTGCTAAGTAAGAAATTTAAAATGGCAAAATGTTTTAACTTCTTGTATTCAGGTGGAGATAAAATGGTCCATGTTTCAGGCTTACATTACATCTTATTTTACATCTGGGGGAGCTGTAGGAGTGGGGGGGTGGGGTGCAGTAGGTACCTGGAGGGGCCACAGGAAGTATCGATAATCTCCGCTGACTCCGGTTTTCATGTACATCTCGGATGTGCTCCCCGTGGTTAATGAAACGAGGGCCAACTTGTTCTGCAGAGGAGAAACCAAATGCATTTGCGTGGCCTCCAGAGAGGAGATGGATGTGACTCCAGCACCAAGGTTTATAACGACCGGGAGGGAAAGTCTGGGGTCAATTCCCTCCAGGGATGGACAAATGATAACATTCTCATTCTGCCAAGCCCAGCCACAGGTGAAAACCCCATCCAACAGGAAGGGAAGGGATCAAGTGGACACAGGTCTTGGATAGGACCTGACTTCTGGTAGAGAGCAGGCCTGGACAGTGTGTGTGAGGTGAGGCCGACCGGCCGACCTCAGGGGCTGCCATGAAGGCGAATGAGGTAGCAAGTGGACCCTGACACACAGGTCCCTGATACACAGGACCCTGGGTCACATAGGTCCCCAACACAGAGGTCCCTGACACACAGGACCCTGGGTCACATGGATCCCTGACACAGAGGTCTCTGACACAGAGAACCCTGACACACAGGTCCCTGGGACACATGGGTCCCTGACACAGAACCCTGACACACAGGCCCCTGGTCACATTGGTCCCTGACACAGAGGTCTCTGACACAGAGGACCCTGACACAAAGATCCCTGATACACAGGACCCTGGGTCACACAGGTCCCTGACACAGAGGTCCGTGACACACAGTTACCAGGGTCACATGGGTCCCTGACACAGAACCCTGATAAACAGGTCCCTGGACACAGAGGTCCCTGACACAAAGATCCCTGACATACAGGACCCTGACACAGAGGTCCCTGACACACAGGACCATCCAGCAAATGGTGCATTACTTCACCATCCAAGATGGACCTTGGTGACTCAATGTTTTCTTTATATACACTTATAAAAGCATCTTCTGAGGCTTTTAGAATTTAAAACATCATTTATCTCAGTAAATTATTTAGCACGAAGTTCATGGCCACCGTGGACTGTGCATCTATCAGGTTCTATGCCATCCTCAACCTGTAACACGGGTGTCACATCATGTTGTTCATCACGGTGGGAACACGAGGCCCAGGGAGGTGACCCGCTGTGGGGCCACGGCTCATCTCTGCAGCAAGGAGCAGGCGCCCTCTCCCGAGCCACTGTGTGGCCCTCCGGCCCTCCCGCCACACTAACTCCAGGCCCTTCTTGGCCATGCATGTAGTTAGCTGTGGATGCGTCTATACACCTCACTAGACAGAAGCCCTGTGACTTCAGAGACCATGCTTTTCTTACCCAGGTGCAGCACACAGGGCTTAGCATATACTTGGTGCTCAATTAGTATTTGTTTACAAAAAAGCAAACTAGAAATAGAACTTGACAAGATTCCCTCCCCCCTGCCGACAGTACACAGTGATCCTTACCCCGAAGTACATACCTTGAGGAAACCGGCATCATAGAATCCTGGGATGTCGAAGGCAAACCCCTGGCACAGCACCCTGTCCATCCAACCCTTCAGGATGGCTGGCATGCTGAACCAGTACACTGGGAACTGGGGACACAACACAGGGAGAAACGAGTGCTGCGGGCCCTCTCGGGCTTCATATTTGGTGACTCACAAGGAACCCCACTGTCTTCCTCTTCCCGGGGGCTGGGCAGGTGAGTGTAACCAGAGTCCAGCACAGGTGGGTGTTTCCTCCCTTTCACTCTTAGGCACCCAGTGTGGACATGGGGTGATGGTGGGGTGGGGCGGGCGAGAGCTGACAATGGTCCCAGTTGCTGTTACAGGTGGCTCTGCGTCCCCCCGGGACAGCCCCTTAGGCTGGTCCCTGAGCAGGTGAGGAGGTACTGGGATGCTGACGGACACTGGGTCTGTGGAGCTGTCCCTGTGACTGACCCAATCATGGGGCACAAGAGGAAGCGGGTGGAGAAGAGTTTGCCCTTTTATGTGCCTGGGGGTGAGTTGCTGCCATTGGGGAGTCACACTGAGTTAAGTTCTGAGAAGCTTTGGATTCACAAACTAAAGCCTTACCCTCAGATTCCACACACGAGCAGTAAGATTTCCCTAAAGTCTTCTTTGGTCCTCACACTATATCCAACATCATTTTCAATGAAAAGAAATGAACACAGATAATAATCTGTTACCAAAGGCAGAAGGAAGCCCATGTTTCATGCACTTTTGCTATAAATCTAACATAGGACTTGGCACTGAAATTTAAGCTCCACAGCCCACTGCTGTGTGACGTTGACATGTTACTTAACCTCTCTGCGCCTCCTTTTCCTGATCAGCAAACAGGGCTAGTACAAGTTGCTAGCTCACAGCATTGTGGGGAGGATTCAATGACACATTATAGTGCTCAGAACAGAGTCAATGCTCAGTGAGTGAAGGAGAGTAAAGATCACGACTAAGCAGTAGTGATGAATGAAATTTTTTTAGTGTTGAATGAAACAAATAAACTTACAATGCAGACTTTCTGGGCAAAGTATCATGAAAGAGGAAAAGCCCAGGGAAAAGAGCTGTGAAATGCAGTAGGGAAAAAGAAAGACCATTACAGAAAGAACAAGCTTTGGCTTGCTTTAGCTATCCAGCTACAGGAGTGGAGGAGGAGGTAGGGGAGGAGAAATGGGCTCCATGTGGTCACCTGACCCCAGGGGGACAGGAAGAGAAGAGTGAGAGCCAAGTATGGCTCTGCCTGGCCCATGTGCCCACAGTGCTGGGCCAGTTTTGACAGAGCCCTCCTGTCCTGGCGAGGCTATTACTCCAGATGCTAAAGCATGTGGCAACTGAGGTCTCTGGCACCGGGACCCAGCCATGTGCAATCAGGACAGAAGAACATCTTGTACTTTGACCAGGCTGGCAGCTCCAGGTTGCCCGGTAAAGCAAGGGATGGTGCCAGGAAGGGGTGGATGGAGGCAGCCTGGGCAGGGCATAAGAGGACAGGTGAAGCGCCCCTCCTCTCATATGTGCAGGGTGATTTTATGAAGGACATGCTGTTTCACCTGCAAAACGGTCACATCCCTGCCCCTCAGGGTGGTCTTGTTCTTCCACCTGCTCCTCACCCTCAAGAAGGGCTAACAGAGACAGTCTGGGCCAATCAGATCCATCTTGGAGATTCTGGATCTAGAGACCTCAGTCCCTGACGTGGAGTGAGAGAGGAGAACAGAGGCGGCATGCGGAGAGCAGCAGATGAGAATCAGAGGGAGAGGGCAGAGGGGTTGCAGCCTCTAGTTTCACCGCCCCTGAAGCCCAGCTTGCCTGCCTGTCACCGGGTTCCAGGAGACGCAGATGACCAGGTCCTTTAGAATAAATTCTTTTTTCCTAATGGACCTGGATTTCTGTCAACCCAACAGCTCCCGGAAAGCACAGGTTTATTTTGCGGCCAGGCTCATGGTGAGCTCAAGCACATGCCTGTCAGGCTGTGGCGGGAGCAGCCGTGAGGAGTGAGAGCCCACAAAGCACCTCCCCAGCTCCGTCTGTGGTGAGTCATGGCCTGGGGACAGTTTGTGAGTGAATACATGGAAAGTGGGTGGATGAGGCAACCAGCGACAGGAAAGAAACAAAAGATTTTCCTCTTAATGATCAGGATGTTTAAGGCAGGACTTGCACTTGGCTTGAACTACCTTGACAAACTCTCGTGTAGACAAATCTGGTTTTCATTCAGCCTCTGCGCATGTAGGGTGGGGATTAGAAGGGAATTAAGGCAATGCCACCTACATGATCCAGGCATTTATGGGACCACCGGGCTAAAGGGAAATTACCATTTACTTGGGAGTCGGGATTTTGAGTGAAGAGTAGTGGCTTCATGAATGTCCTTACCCAATTAGACAGAAATAGGTGTGCAAATGTGCTAAAAACATTAATACTATTTCGAGGAGTGTAAAACTCCGTATCTGGAAAGAGCTTGTACACAGAATGACTCTAATTCATTATAATAATTAGAGGAAACACAAACCTGAAATATCACTAGATCAGCTTCTAGAACCTTTTTCTGCTCGTCAATTATGTCACTGGTCAGAGCCCCCTTCTTAAAGGCTTCATATGCTTCCACCCCATAATTGAAGGACTTGGGATTAGAAACAGCACCTGGAGAAGAACAGGCCAGATGTTCTCACTCTCTCATATGCACCCACAGCCCATCCGGGCCAATCCCACCAGCATCGCTGCTGCCTGGACTCCCCAAAGCAGGTTGCCAGGCATTCAATGACACCCCAGCAGGTGCTGGGCCCTGGGATCAGGCTATGGAAATAAAAAGCAAGACAGGAAACCCAGAACCCTAAAACAAAGACTGGCACATGGCTGGAATAAAAGTTGGAAACAATATAAATATAAATCAGCAAGGGAATTGGTAAATAAGTTATAATACATACCGTGGAGTGCTATGAAATCATTAAAAAGACTCCCGAAACTACATGAATAAAGCACGTTCCATGATGTGGCACAACTTACATCAGCATCTACAGAGTTTCAAAACTGTAGTTTATGTGGATATGTACTTTTGGTAATATTTAAAGTAAGACCCACAGTAATCTACACCAAAAAGTTAGGCTAATTTGTCTCTGCATGCAGTGTAGGGCTCTGGAGTATATGTGAAAAGGGGCTTGCACTTCTTAACCTATGTTCATCCTGTTTACTCTATTGTAAAACATTTTTTACAATAAGCTTGTGTTACTTTATCCACTTAAAATCCAGTGGCTCCTTGGGGCACCTGGGTGGCTCAGTTGGTTGAGCATCCAACTCTTTTTTTTTTTTCTTTCCTGGGCTAATAACAAAAATATACTGTTGAAAGAAATATGTAAGAAATAAACCATCTATAGTACAATAGTGTTTAAGTAAATTTTACAACATATTTACAAAAATAATACTATGTAGTTTTCAGGGTACATACATAGCTAAGTGCACATATCATTTTTTTTAAATATCACATTTTACTTATTTATTTTTAGCCAAACTCCAGACTTTATTCAGATTTTCCCAGTTTTTCCATTACTGTCATTTTTCTGTTCCAAAGTCCAATCCAGGGCACCATATTGCTTCTATGTGTCAGGTCCCATTGGTCTCCTGTGGTCTGTGACAGTTACTCACATTTTTGCTTTGATTTTATGTGGCTTTGACAGTTTTGAGGAATCCTGGTTATTTAAATATTAAATCTTGGGATGCCATTAACACAATTACAAATAAAAGGAAATTAAAGGTATTAAATACTGGAAAAACAGAGGTGAAATTATCATTATTTGCACATGATTTGACTATATATTGGGAAAACTCCAGAGAATAAAATCTACTACAAAGAGTAAGAAAATTAGTAGTGACTGGATACACACCACAGAGGCACACAGAGATCAACCTTCTTCATGCAGAGAAATAAAAACCAGTTAACAAGATTGTGCAAGGTCTGTATGAAGAAAACGTACAGAGGCCCTCAGGGTTGAAAAAGAAGATGTGAGGAAATGAAAATCCACACCATCCTCTTGAATAAATAAAAGTTCACCTGTAAATGGATTGGGATCGCAAAATATCACCTGGTTACTTTTTGAATCTGGAAAGTTAATTCAAAAGATTTTATAGATAAGTCAATGAGAAAATGGGGAATATGCCCGTAATTGCTTTATACAGCACAGACCGTCTCTGGAAGGATACAGAGAAAAGTGGGTTCACTGGTTACCTTGAGGGCAGGGAAACGAGGTGGGTCAGGGACAGGAATGAGAAGGAGACCTGCTATGTGGACTCTACAGACGTGAGAATAGGGTATCATGGGCAATGGTTAGTTTTTTCAAAACATTTTTTTCAATTAACAAAATAGAAAGAAGAAAGTTAAAAAAAAAAAAAACGTTTAGCCCCAGACTCACCAGTGATATCCTTCCTGGTGGCCCTTGGCTCAAAGTCCATGGCATAGAGGTCAGAAACAGTGACGGTACAGCCCTGTGCGCTGAGTTCATCCACAGCCACTTTCTTCAAGGATCCATTGAAAGACCTGGGTTCTTGGTGCGCATAGACAATGAGCACTTTCTTGCCTAAATCGGAGAAGAAAGGATTTCTCTTGAAGAAGATTTCTCTTCGTCAAAATTCCATAAAGACTAAGACAAAATCGAAATGTGTACGTGCAACATACGCTGAAACCAAGAAATACCAACCTTTTTTTATGGAGGACAGTTTTAAGATAATGAGCATTTAAAAAGAAATTCAGTTTTAATATCATTGCTTAAGCTAATACGCATAAATAAAATGGGTCCATTATAATCCCTCAAAGATAACACAACGAATTTCTTTAAAGTACAATCTACTGTGGTTACCCTCTGTGAGAGGTTTTAGCCCTATTTGCCAATATCAAAATAAAGCCACCATAACTGGGGGGCACCTGGGTGGCTCAATCGGTTGAACGTCCGACTCTTTTTTTTTTTTTTATGTTATTTACTTTTAAGAGAGAGACACAGACAGAGACATGAGTAGGGGAGGAGCAGAGAGAGGGAGACACAGAGTCTGAAGCAGGCTCCGAGCTGTCAGCACAGAGCCTGACATGAGGCTCAAACCCACATGCGAGACCATGACCTGAGCCAAAGTCGGATACTTAACTGACTGAGCCACCCAGGCACCCTGAGGGTCCGACTCTTGATCTCAGCTCAGGTCATGATCTCACGATCCTGAGAGCAAGCCCTGAATTGGGCTCTGCGCTGACAGTGAGAAACTTGCTTGGGATTCTCTCTCTCTGCCTCTTACCCTGCCCTTTCCCTGCTCTCTCTCTCTCTCAAAATACATACATAAACATTTAAAAAAATTTTTTAAAAAAGCTACCATAACTAACCTCTCACACTAACCATGCTGAGCCGGCATCAGCTACCGACACACAGTTCTGCTTCCTTCTCCTCCACGGCCACTGAAATGCGACATGTAAACAAGGTATGGAAACCAAACCCCTAATTCCAGAGGGAGGCAAGGCCTATACAGAACCTACTCTGGGTGGCAAGACTGATGATGAAAAGGTTCTAAGGAGAGTCAGGTCTTATAGGTCCTGGCTGTGTCATTAATACCAATTGCCTCTGAAGCAATATTTCCTTCATTCAGAAGATTCTGTGAGATTATGCACTGTTTTCTTCTGAGAAGCAGCTTTGGTGATTGGCTGAAACTTGCCCTGGTAATGTCTAAGACAAAAACATTTGGACTCCTGATTTAAATTTTTCAATACAAATGTTATTTGAAGCAGATAGTTTTGGGGCATTTAACTGGGTGTAAAGGTTGAATTCCATGAGTTAGGTTAATGGTTAACATTTTTAACTTCTCAGACTCATTTGTTAACACAGGAATTCTACTAATGGAGCCAAATGAAATAATCTCCACTCATGGTTCTCAGGTTGGGGCAGGGTTGGCTCCCAGGGGACAGTTCTTCACCATGTCTGGAGACATTCTACATTGTCACAGCGAAGAAGGAGGGTGTAGCTGGCATCTAGTAGAGAGACACCTACTTGGCCTAAAATGTCAGTAGTACTGAGGTTAAGAAACCCTAATCTATACCATAATACATAATAAAGTGGATTTTTATGTTCTGAAAAGATTTGTATGTCATACTGTTGACAGAAAAAAAAGCTGCAGAATGGTGTGTGTGTCTGTATGTGTGTGCAAGCGCGCGTGTGTGTGTGGTGAGCAGGGACAAAAGTGAACAGTAAGTCATACTGAATTTTATTTTAGTTTTAACTTTTCTAGTGTTTATTTTTGGGAGAGAGAGAGAGTGTGTGTGTGTGAGCAGGGGAGGGGCAGAGAGAGGAGAGAGAGAATCCTATGGGGCTTGATCCCCTGGACAGTGAGATCATGACCTGAGCCAAGATCAAGAGTTGGACATTTAACTGACTAAGTTACCCAGGTGCCCCTGGTCATACTGCATTTTAAACCACAGTTACTCCTGGGGCTCATTCACTCAATAAGCATTTATTGAGTGGCCCTGGGTGGCTCAATCAGTTAAGGGGCTGACTCTTGATTTTGCCTCAGGTCATGATCTCACAGTTCATGAGTTCAAGCCCAGTGTTGGGCTCTGCACTCACTGTGTAGCGCCTGCTTGGGATTCTCTCTCTCCCTCTCTCTCTGCCCTTCCTCCCCCTCTCAAAATAAATAAATAAATTTTTAAAAAAGTATTTGTTGAACACTACAACAGCCTGGCAGTCATTCCAGAGTCTAGAAGCAGAGCGAAAACAAGATAAGCACGGCCCTCACTTCTGAGGAACTTATGTTCTGGTGGGGCTGAAATGGGCAGTAAAACAAATAGGAAAATCTAAAACAAGATCATTACAAATAGGGATTCACGTTAAAACATTTAACGAGTTTTATACATTTCAATGTTTGGATTTTTAGAACATATTCAATTTCTAATTAAAATCTGTACTTAAAAACATTGAAGTCCTCCATAGCTAACAGTCACCTGCCATGTCCTAAGAAGATGGGTTCGTCCCCTCTGACCACTGCCAAAGGGAGGGTCTGCTGTTAATCCTGGCACAGAAGGATGCGCTGTGGCAAGCCCCAGGCTTTCAGCTGTAGTCCCTCTCCTCAGTGACCCCGACAATCTGAAAGAGAAACAAACACTTGAAGGACGTGGGGAGGGGTGGTGGTGACATCCACATACCAACTCCAGGCCTCATGAAGGACATGGAAATGTATCTGAAGAAAGTCTTCTCAGGAGGGGGAACCATCTGGAGATTTAGGCCTCATAAGGACAAATCATGCAGAAAGTCAAAACCAGTCCTTTTTTTTTTTTTTTGAGAGGACTCAGACCCTTCTGTGAAGGCAGCCCTAGTGAACAGGTCCTGGAAAATGAGAAATGACAAGCAGCTGGAGGCCTGCCCCTGTGTCCTTCCTCCCACACCCTCTCCCACATTTTCCCCTCCAGTACCAACACAGCTGAACAAAGGTCAAGGGTACTGAGAGACACTCACAGCCACCATGTTTACCGTGCTCTGCAAAGTGCCAGCGTGGCTGAGAAGGCAAGATGGACAGTACACACATAGGGGCCAGCACAGAATAAGGCTCCGGAAAAATGTCCATTCTCCCAAGACGGCCTCAGAGGCACAAGAGAGGCCTGAATCCTCATCTTGGCTAGCCAACCCTGAAATAACTGGCTTCACTCTGGGAGAGACCAGAAGCCTCCAACAAATCTGCTCCCTCTGCCAAAAAACAAACAACAAACAAGAAAAACAACCCAGAGTCTGTGAGTCAAGATCAGTGTGAAGATGCTGTATGATGTGTGCTGTATCCACATGACAATTTTAACATATCAGCGCAGGGGTGCCTGGGTGGCTCAGTTGGTTAAGCGTCCGACTTTGGTTCAGGTCATGATCTCATGGTCCATGGGTTCGAGCCCCACGTCGGGCTCTGTGCTGATAGCTCAGAGCCTGAAGCCTTCTTTGGATTCTGTGTCTCCCTCTCTCTCTGCCCCTCCCCCGATTGCTCTTTATCTCTGTCTCTCAAAATAAAATAAAGACTTAAAAAAAAACATAGTGCATCTTTTTTAAAAAGTTTATTTATTTATTTTGAGAGAAGCAGAGACAGCATGAGTGGGGAAGGGGCAGAAAGAGACAGAGACAGAGAATCCCAAGAAGGCTCTGCACTGTCAGCACAGAGCCCGGTGTGGGACTAGATCTCACGAAACCAGGAGATCATGACTAAGCCAAAATCAAGAGTCAGACATTTAACCAACGTTTGAGCCACCTAGGAGACCCTCAGTGAATCTTTATAACAAAAAGAACAGAGAGAAAGAAATCAGGTTTATCCGTGGCTACAACAGGAATCTGGGGCAAAGCCTGAATTAGCTTCTCCTGGGCCCTGCATACCTCCAGCGTCCAGGAGCCCAGGTAAAGGGCTGAGATATGCAGAACCCTGACAAGAAGTGGGAGTGGGCTGCAGGGGGATGGGCTCTGCCCCAGGTTGGGTGTCCTGGGGACAGGGAGGGAAGGAGGCTTAAATAATTGTGGCTGGAGCTGAGTTGAGGGTGGGCAGGGCACTTACACTGTAGAGTGGGCAAACAGCTCTGGTCAGACAGAGAGTGGGAACTCCAAACACCATCATAAACTCAAAGGTGAGTTTAATCCTTGCCCGTTTCTCAAACTGACTACTGACTGAACAGTTAGAAATCTGCCTCTTTGGCTTTCCAACATCCCCTCTTGTTTTTTTTAAGAACAGTCCCTGAATTTATTCATGTGTCAGTGTGCCCAGCTAATGACTACATTTCTCAGTCTTCCACTTAGGGGTGGCCAAAGAGGTGAAGCAGAAGCCATTAGGAGTGGCTCTTAGGACATATCCTTAAAGGGGCTGACTTGGGGGTGAGGAGGGTGGAGGTAACATTTTTGCCCCTGCCATGGGCCTTCTTCTGAGCTAGACTGTGGAATGACAGCTAGGGCTCAATTAGTCATTTTGGTTCATGGGGGTAGAAGCTTTAGACTAAGGATGGCAAAGCAGAGAAACGGGAAAGGAACCTGGATCCCAGATGCTTTCTTGGAGCCATGAGATGGTTCTGAATTACAAATCTGCAGACTTCTTCACATGGGAGATCAAACTCTGAATCGTGTTTAAGCCACTGGAGTTGAGTCTCCATTAACAGCAGTGAATGGGTCACAACTGCAATGTTTGCATTCATTCAGCTGGGACTCACCCTTGGCCAGGTACTGCACTAGGTGCTGAGGTTACAGCTGTGAAGAACACAGGTGAGGAGAATGGAACTTTATGGGGTTGGGTTGGGGGAGGGCTGGGTAGACAAAAGAAGGCGGCAAGGAAAACAATGATAAAATTCTAGATAGTGATAAGTACTAATAGTAATGCCAAGTGATAGTGATAAGAAAATAAAGTCCTTTTGTGGCTAAAAAGGCAGGAGTACATTTGCTACTTTAGATAGGATGCTCCAGGAAACTATCTCTGAACAGGGATGTGGATGATGAACCCAGTCATGCAAAGATCAGAGGTTCAGGTGGAGGGAATGGCAAGTGCAAGGCCTGAGGTAGGAACTGGCCTGGAGTGTTGGAGAAAGTCTGTTTGACTGGCCTGTGGTTTAAGAAAAAAAAAAAAGAGTTGGATGGTGGGAGATGTGGTCAGAGAGGTGGGGTAGGGTCTATAGACCAGAGGAAAGGATTATACTCTATACGCTATACATCAGAGCACCTTAAGCAGGAGAATGACAGGAACTGAGTACCTTTTAACAGGTTTTCAGTGTCCCTGCAAACTCAGGAAACACCTTATCCTGAGATCTCATTTTGGTCTGGATAAAACACTTTAATTTCAGTGCCCATGGCAAGGCATCCATTCTTGTGTAACCCCAGGCCTCACCACTCCCTGTTGATTTTGCTTGGCCAGGTTCACATATTTACATCACACGCCCAGCTGCTTGAGGCATTTGTTTGTGACTTTCCTCTCATCCATTCTCCTATTTGTACGGACTAAGAAACAGGCCCAAGAAGTGAGCAACTTGTCTCAAATTAGAGAAAAGACTCAGAACCGGACTCTTTATCATCTATTTAGTGTTCTAAACTCCCTGCTCACTCTTCCCTGAACAACCCCCTCAACAGCAGTAGTATTCTCCTTTGTTAGGAATGATGCACTTATCCAGGCCAATAGGAAAAAGGAACCATGTGGTCTGTGAAAATTAATAAAGGGAAACTTCATCTAAAATGGACTCAGGATAAACATTAAAAAAAATTTTTAAAAAGGGGCGACTGGGTGGCTTAGTCGGTTAAGCGTCCGACTTTCGCTTGGGTCATGATCTCGCGGTTCGTGGGTTCGAGCCCCGTGTCGGGCTCTGTGCTGACTGCCAGCTCAGAGCCTGTAGCCTGTTTCAGGCTGTGACTCCCTCTCTCTCTGACCCTCCCCTGCTCGTGCTGTCTCTCTCTCTCTCTCTCTCTCATGGAAATAAATAAAACATTAAAAAAATTAAAAAAATAAAAAAAAATGGAGTCAGGACACCCTATAGGGGAGCCTCTCACCCACAAACTTTCCCTCACAGCTTACAGCACATTCCTGGACAGGAAGCAGTTCTCTTTACAACCCAGCAGGGGGAAGAAAGATTTTCTTACTCCTTGCGGAGCAATAGCCTAGCCAGTGAGAAACTGCTCAGTCAATGAGAAACCATGGCCTCCCTGAACTCTTCACTTTTCCTCCAGGAGAGGAAAAGCAGCCCTTCCCAACTTCCTCTTTTGTCTTTATAAAGTAAGGTTCCTCTCCTGTTTTCTCCAGATTGACCTATAGTTTGCCACAGCTTGCCTGTCCCAAATTCCAATTCTGCTGTTCCCAAATAAATTCATTTCGCTAATAAAAGAACTAGTTCTTTTTTAAGCTAGCACATCATTAAACTATGTATACCCACCTCTGATATTTTTTGTGTATATTATTTCACCTTAATCAGCACCCAGAAGCTGTTTCATAATGTTTTTGTTTGAGTTTTGAGAAGATTAATGAAAGGAAACATCATTGAGAACGGAGTCAGAAGCCAGCAGAAGTATCCCTCACGCCTATGGCTGGGGAAACTGCAGACCTAAGAGAAAGAGATGAACCTTGCACGTAGGTACCTATTGTCCCAGCATAAGGAAGAAAGGTTTCCTCTTGCCCGGCAACGGCAACGGCAACGGCGGAGCCAATGAGAAGCCACTATTCTTCGAACTTTCCACCAAAGTTTTGCTTATAACAGCTTTCCCTACCTCTCCTCTCCCAGCTTCCTCCTCTTTGTCCTGGGGACTCCTCCATGACTTTGTGTAAGCCTGCTTATCCCAGATTGCAATTCTCCACAATTCCCAAATAAACCCATTTTTTAGAAGTCTATTTTTTTAATGTTTACCTTAGAGAGACAGTATGAGAGAGAAATAGAAACAGAATCTCAAGCAACCTCTGCACTATCAGGTACAAACTCACCAACCATGAGATCATGGCCTGGGCTGAAACCAAGAGTAGTAAGCTTAACCAACTGAGCCATCCAGGTGTCTCCAACCATTTTTGCTGGTAAAATAACTATCAGGTTCTTTTTTTAAAGTCAGTATTTCTTACTTGCCTCTTTCCATATAGACAAGCCCCGGAGCCGGTTGTTCCAACAGCTAGATAACATTTCACTGTGTATGCAAGCCCATTTGTGACCATTTCCCTCCCTGAGTACCTAAGTTATTTCTCCTACCCACCCCCAACCCCAACTAGAAGTAGCACTGCTAGCCGAGGTTTTGTTTAATACACATTCTTCTTCATGTACTTCTTTGGCTAATATTCTCAGAAAAACAAAAAGTTAAAGATTACTTTCCTGCTAAAGATTAGTTTCTGCTACAGACTGCCAAGAAACCCTTGGCAAAGGCCAAGCCAAAATAGAGGCGGTTCCCTGCGGCCAGCACAGCCCCAGGCGGCGCCCCTTTGGCCTAAATGATGGCACCCCCTGTCCAAACTGACCCTGGGCTGCCCTGCTCCATTTGTGACCCGCGGTAAACACACCACGAACCTCCTCGACTAGAGGACAGATTAGATAAGACGATTCTGCACTTATAACCGGACCCAGCATGCAGTAGGGCTCAGGAGAGGTACGTACAACCCCAGGGTGGAAACGATGAATGGCCCGCGAAGCCGACCGCAGCGCCCCGGAAAGTGCCCCTCCCAAGCCCCCGCACCCCGGCGAGGGAAGACAACTCACTCTGCGGGCAGCGCAGCCTTTGGCGGAGAAGCAGCGGCAGGACTCAGCCTTCAGCCTTGCGGAGCGAAGCCCTAGGCGTCCGAGCCCGGGTTCC
>NW_027530974.1:1801471-1824743 GCF_008692635.1 Crocuta crocuta | reverse complement strand
CGCCGGGCCCCGCCCTCGTCCCCGCCCCGCCTGGATGGCCCTGGCGGATGCCTTCCCCACACCTCCGGCGTCCTAGGTGAACCTGGGTACCGGGTGGCGGAAAGCCCGCCCGCCCTGGGCCCCTCCCTTCTCCGTCCCTAGGCAATAAAAAGCAATCAACACCCAACAGCCTGTAAGACTCTCCAGAGAAGGATGCTGAGTGAAAAACGCCAATCCCAAGAGGGTTCCATGCTCCATGATTTAATTTATGTAACTTTATTGAAATGACAAATTACAGAAATGGAGAACAGATCAGTGGTGGCCAGGATTTCGTAAGGGAGTGGCTAGGGGCAATTGGTCGTGATGGAAATGTTCTCTGACTGTATCCATGTCAACATCCGGTTGTGATATTGTACTGTAGTTTGGACAGATGTTTTCATTGAAGGAGTCTCAATAAAGGACACAAGGGGTGTTTCTGTGTTGTTTCTTAAACTGCATGTGAGTCTACAGATTTCTCAAAAGAAAAAGTTTAATAAAAAAAAAAGAAGAGGAGGAGTGGGATGGGTGGGAGGGAGGAAGGGTGGGGAATTCCGATGAGGCGGAGGAGGAGGAGGAAGCGGACATTGAGGAGGTTTAAGGCCAAAGATAGTCCTTAGAAGTCAGAAAGGTATATGACCCAAAGCCTCTGTGTGTGTGTGTGTGTGTGTGTGTGTGTATCAGATTGAGAGAGAGAGAGAGAGAGAGAGAGGTTCTGGTGGGCAGTTTAGGCTAATTATCTTCTCCCCCCCCAGTACTTTCTGGTTTGTGCTACCTCATTTGGTAGCCCACCTACCACTGTGAACTTCTCAACGACCCTCCCCAAACTCTTTGCTTTGGTTTCTGGTATCCTCTGATGACCATATAAAGCAGAAGTAAGGTTTCCCCTGCGTTCACATTGTTCCTAATGAAAATAATCACAGCTGTTTGTAGCTCCATGTGTTGGGTTGCTATTGATGTTTTCTGCTGCTGATGTATTCAGAATGAGAATACGGGGGCGCCTGGGTGGCTCAGTGGGTCCAGCATTTGACTTTGGCTCAGGTATGCTCTCATGGTTCATGGGTTCGAGCCCTGTGTCATGCTCTGTGCTGACAGCTCAGAGCCTGGAACCTGCTTTGGATTCTGTGTCTCCATCTCTCTCTGCCCCTCTTTCTGCCCCTCCCACTCTAGTGCGCGAGTGTGTGCACTCTTTCTTTCCCTCAAAAATAAATAAACAGTAAAAAGGTTTTTTTTAATAAAAAAAGAAAAAGAAGTGAGAATATGGTCTCTCTGAGATGTTCTCATGCCAGCAGGAAACGGCCACCAGGTCTTGTGAACCCAGGAGATCCTGGAGGCAGTTTCCATTCTAGAATGACCTTTGTCAAAGGAAAAGTGCTCGAGGCATTTTCTAATGTACTAGAATGCCCCCAAAGCGGGGATTTGTTTTGTTTTATCCCCCTTTCTGTTGAGACTCGCCTGAGGGGATGTCCTCAAATCATCTTTGTGTCACAGAAAGAAGGAAGTCAACCTAAAAAGGTAGGCGCAAGCCCTCTGGAATAATTGAAGGTAAACTTTCCTGGGAGAGGGCAAATAACCCCATGGTCAGGTGTCTTGTGCTATGAGGGCTTCTGAGACTTCTGGGTTGTATGGATCCTGTGGGAAGGTCAGCGAACTGTGGAATAGCAAGCGCCAGACTAAGCACTCGTCTAGGAGCAGGCTTAGTCCTTGGTGTAGGAACTGAAGAGTTGTGCTCTAAGGGAGACCAAGACTCCCATCTCTGAAAACAGCAGGTAGAGGGAGGATTGGCAGGTGCATGTTCATTAGGCATGTGTGTGATCCGACAGCACCATCTCGTGGTAGTGAGGAGCAATCACAGACGTGGACTGAGCAAGTTACTCCCTAGAGAACAGGAGGGGCTTTCCTTTGCCCCTTTGAGCAGTGTGAATCCCCGAGGTGGATTCTAGGACAGATCAAGAGGAGCCCATCTGCAAAGAAGAAATAATAGAATTTCCTACTAATCTGGTATTTGGGGCTGAGCATTTACAACAAACAAGTAAGATGTGATCATATTTGTATTCTGAGTTTAATCAGGAGGTGGTGCTATTAAAACAAGATAAGTACACTTAGCAGCAACAATAACCATCACCTCTAGGAGTTCTCAGATTTTCATGTTCATTTCACCCCTTGCTATCAAGAAATGCAAGAATTGGGGTGCCTGGGTGGCTCAGTTGGTTAAGCGTCCGACTTCAGCTCAGGTCATGATCTCATGATCAGGTTTGAGCCCGTGTCAGGCTGTATGCTGACAGCTAGCTTAGAGCCTGGAGCCTGCTTCGGATTCTGTATCTCCCTCTCCTCTGACCCTTCCCTTCTCACGCTCTCTCTCAGAAGTAAATAAAAACATTAAAAAATTTTTAAAAAAGAAATGCAAGAATTGAATTAGGCATTCTAGGCAAAGATGCAGCTGAGCTAGTTATATGCTTCCTCTTCTCCCCAGTTCAGATGAAAATGAATATCGAGGGCTTCATTAAAGCTAATATAAGCAGCTTGAACTATCTCCTAGGGGAGTAGTTATCTTTGGTTTTATTTAATGACTTTTCTTTCACTCTGCTAACAGTATCCCCTTTCCTTTGGGAAACAAATTCTTCCTAATAAATAGGGGCTTTTTTTGGTAGTGAAATGTATTTAAGAGTTGCCATCTTAACCATTGTAAACACACAATTCAGTGGCATTAATTATAGTCACAGTGTTGTGTAACCATCACCATTATATGTTTTAAAAAGTTTTTAATCACCCCAAACAGAAACCCAATGAGAACTAAGCAGTAACTCCCTACTCTCCTCTCTACTCAGGTTCTGGTAACCTACTTACTTTCTGCCTCCATGAATTTGCCTGTTCTAGATATTTTGTACAAGTGGAGTCATTCAATATGCAGCCCTTTGTGTCTGGCTTATTGCATTTTGCATAATGTTTTTGATACAAACAGGCTGGGTCTGAGGACCCAGAGGAGGGTCCCACAGGACCAGCCAAGAGGTTCTTGGCTTTCCAGAGGATAGAAATCAAACGTGAGCCGGAAAAGCAAAAGCAGAGTTTATTGAATAGTGATAGATTATGACAGAAGGCATGTCTGGGAGACTAGGAAAGGAAAATAGAATGGGTCTTGTTGTTGCTTGGAGTTAGAGGCTTATATTGGGAAGGGGTCCAGAGTACGTGTTCCTTCAGGAATCCAAGGTAGGGTCTGATAAAAGAGGAGTGACAGGTGAGGAATATGTGTTATTTCCTAAATCACTGGGGGCACCTGGGTGGCTCAGTTGGTTAAGTGTCTGACTTTACCTCAGGTCATGATCTCACAGTTCGTGATCACGTTTGGGCCCTGCATCGGGCTCTGTACTGATAGCTCGGATTCTGTATCTCCCTCTCTCAAGAGCCTGGAGCCTGCTTCAGATTCTATGTCCCCCTCTCTCTCTGTTCCTTACCTGCTCACACTATGTCTGTCTCTCCAAAATTAGTAAACATTAAAAAACTTTTTTAAATTATCAAAGGTAGGAGGTCTTGATGGCTGAGATTTGTTTGAATCTAATGTCCTGAATCATGTTTGGGACGTGTTTCTTCTTAGATGTTATCAGGTGTTCAGGGCTTAGGCAAAACTCAGAGAATGATTAACTGTTTTGCTTCCCCCTTGGAGTGGGAACGTAGCTTCTTTGGTTCACTCAGATGCAAGGTATAGAACATAAGTAAATGGGGCCTAACAGCAGAAGGGGGGCCTNTTGGGTGTTGAGTTTGATAAGTTCTTTATAGATTTTGGACACCAACCCTTTATGTGATATGTCATTTGAAAATATCTTCTCCCATTCTGCCGGTTGCCTTTTTGTTTTGCTGATTGTTTCCTTCACTGTGCAGAGGCTTTTTATTTTGATGAGGTCCCAATAGTTCATTTTTGCTTTTGTTTCCCTTGCCTCTGGAGATGTGTTGAGTGAGAAGTTGCTGTGGCCAAGGTCAAAGAAGTTTTTGCCTGCTTTCTCCTTGAGGATTTTGATGGCTTTCTCTTTTACATTTAGGTCTTTCATCCATTTTGAGTTTATTTTTGTGTATGGTGTAAGAAAGTGGTCCAGGTTCATTTTTCTGTATGTTGCTGTCCAGTTTTCCCAGCACCACTTGCTGAAGAGACTGTCTTTATTCCACTGAATATTCATTCCACCTTTGTCAGAGATGAGTTTGCTATACATTTGTGGGTCCATTTCTGGATTTTCTATTCTGTTCCATTGACCTGACTGTCTGTTCTTGTGCCAGTATCATACTGTCTTGAGGATTACAGCTTTGTAATACTGCTTGGAGTCTGGGATTATAATGCCTCCTGCTTTGGTTTTCTTTTTCAAGATTGCTTTTGCTATTCAGGGTCTTTTCTGGTTCCATACAAATTTTAGGATTGTTTGTTCTAGCTCTGTGAAGAATGCTGGTGTTATTTTGATAGGGATTGCATTGGATATGTAGATTGCTTTGGGTATATTGACATTTTAATAATATTTGTTCTTCCTACCCAGGAGCATGGAATATTTTTCCTTTGTGTGTGTGTGTGTGTGTGTGTCTTCTTCAATTTCCTTCAGCTTTCTATAGTTTTCAGTGTATAGATTTTTCACCTCATTGGTTATGTTAATCCTAGGTATTTTATGTTTTTTGGTGCAATTGTAAATGGTATTGATTCCTTCATTTCTCTTTCTGTTGCTTCATTGTTGGCGTATAGGAATGTAACCTATTTCTGTGCAATGATTTTATATCCTGACACTTTGCTGAATTCCTGGATCAGTTCTAGCAGTTTTTTGGTGGAATCTTTTGGGTTTTCCATATAGAGTATTATGTCATCTGCGAAGAGTGAAAGTTAAGTCTCCTCCTGACTGATTTGTATGCCTTTTATTTCTTTGTGTTGTCTGATTGCTGAGGCTAAGACTTCCAATACTATGTTGAATAACAGTGGTGAGAGTGGACATCTCTGTCTTGTTCCTGACGTTAGGGGGAGAACTCTCAGTTTTTCCCCATTGAGGATAATATTAGCGTTGGGTCTTTCATATCATGTGGTTCTTGTCCTTTCTTTTACTGATGTGATGAATCACATTTATTATTTTGTGTATATTAAACCAGCCCTGTCTCCCAGGTATAAATCCCTCTTGGTCATGATGAATAATTTTTTTTTTGATGTATTGTTGGATCCAGTTGGCTAATATCTTGTTGAGGATTTTTGCATCCATGTTCATCAGGGAGATTGGTCTATAGTTCTCTTTTTTAGTGATGTCTTTGTCTGGTTTTGGAATCAAGGTAATGCTGGCTTCATAGAAAGAGTCTGAAAGTTTTCCTTCCATTTCTATTTTTTGGAACAGCTTCAAGAGAATAAGTGTTAACTCTTCCTTAAATGTTTGGTAGATTTCCCTTGGAAAGCTATCTGGGCCATGGACCCTTGGTTTTTGGTAGATTTTTGGTTATTAATTTGATTTGTTTACCGGTTATTAGTCTATTGAAATTTTCTATTTCTTCCTGTTTCAGTTTTGGTAGTGTATATGTTTCTAGGAATTTGTCCATGTCTTCCAGATTTAAATCGTGATCTTTTTCTTTACTCTCCCTCTTTTTTTCTGCTTCATTATTCCCCACAAGTTTGTCCTCTGTATTGCTGATTTGTTGCTCTGCCTCATCCATCCTTGCCGCTGTGGCAGCTCAGCTATAGCATTTTTTATTTCATCTTGACTAGCTTTTACTTCTTTTATCTCTGTAGAGAGGAATTGTAATCTATTTTCAACCCCAGCTAGTATTATTATCATTGTGATTCTATATTCTGGTTCAGACATCTTGCTTGTATCTGTGTTGGTTAAGTCCCTGGCTGATGTTTCTTCCTGCTCTTTCTTTTGGGGTGAATTCCTTCATTTGGTCATTTTGAAGGAAAAAAGGGATTAATAAGGTAAAAAAATTTTTTAATTAAAAAACTGAAAACAACACACATAAAGGAGAATCAAATAAATGATGCTAGATCCTAGGATTGTTTCGGTCTGGTTACTGAAAGGAGCTTTATTGACTAGAGAAAAAAGGGGAAAAAACTTAAAATTAAAGAATTAAAAAAAAACAACAAAAACAACACACACAGAGATACAAAATCAAATAAGTGATGGTAGATCCTATGTGTGTCTTGGTCTGGTTATTGAAAGGAGCTTGATTGATTAGAGAAAAAAGGGAAAAAGAAAAGAAAAGGAAAAAAGAAACAAAACAAAAACAAAAAAGTTTGAAAATTTGAGAAAATGAATACAACGAAATAGAGTAACTTGAAATGATTGAAGTAAAATACAATTTGAAAAATTTACAAAATAAAAAAGTTAGTTTAAAAATCAAGGAAAATATTTTTAATAAAAATTGAAAATAAAAATCAATTTTTAAATTATCTTTCTGTATTCAAGTAAAAGTAAAGAAATGAAAAAGAAAGAAAAAGAAAAGAAGAAAGAAAACTGAATAGATGGGCCAGTGAACAGACTGAAATACGATTAATATTACATCATTTTCCCCTGGAAGTCAAACTATGAAAGATTTTATAGTCCATAAACTGAGCAGGTGNTTGGGGGGGGGGGGCTTAGTGTAACAGCTCCATTCTCCCCTAGATGGCGATGCTTAGCTTACTGGGGTGGATTGTTGTGACACCTGTAGGTGTGTATGTGCATGCGTGGGTGGGGCGAAAATGACGTCACCCTGGTATCCAGGCTAGTATGAGAACTCTGTGTTCTCCCTGACCAGGAATCGCGCACCTGTCCTTTGTCTTCAGTTTCATTCCACTCCCTGCTTTTGCCCTGCCTATAATCATGCCATCATGTTGCCAGGTGGCACCTCACTCCTGAATTTTATCTGAGATGCGGCTGTATTTCCTGACACCTCACTTCTGAAGCACTGAGGCTTTGACCCGCTCGGATCCTCTGGGGGAGAGTTTCACCAAGCAATGGCCAGGTGCCGGCCGCACACAGAAATACTAGTGAGACTTTGCTGCTGCCAATGTCCAGAGACTTGCAGCTGAGTGCCAGCCTGTCCCAGAAAAAGTTCACGTGATCATGTAGCAGCAGCATTTCAGGGATTATGGAAAATCTCACGTGGCTCGAGGACCTCCCTGACCCACTTCTCTCCTGGTAATTTGCCCTTCCCACCAGAGCACCGCTAGGTATTTGAGCTGTGGAGTTTCAGACTCTGTGCTCCCCCTGTTTATAGAGTCTTAATGGAATTTAAACCTTCTCCTTTTTCCTTTCTCTCTTTTCAGTTCGGTCCCTGCAGCTGTTTCTACCTTTTTTCTACTTTCTCTCCAGCTGCTTTTGGGGGGGATGCTTCTCCCATACTCTGCCCCCATCTCCATCCTCTCTCCACAAGCAAAAACAACTCACTGCAGCTCCTCTCTCCCCCAGTTCACTGTACCTGCTGAATTCTGTGGTTCAGGTTGTGCAGATTGTTGTTAATCCTCATATCAGTTTTCTAGATGTGCAGGATGGTTTATTGTTGGTCTGGCTCTATTTCATGTATGAAAGACAGAAAAAAAGACTTCCACGATGTTCCACCATCTTGTTTCCTCCTTCCAAGAGGGAGCCATTTTACAAATGGAGTCCCCTCAGTTTCCCTGTCTTATCTTCAAGGTTCATCCATATCATAGCACATATCAGAACTTCATTACTTTTTTAAAAAATGATATTCTTGGGGCGCCTGAGTGGCTTAGTCAGTTAAGCGTCCGACTTTCGCTTAGGTCATGATCTCGCGGTTCGTGGGTTCGGCCCCGCGTTGGGCTCTGTGCTGACTGCCAGCTCAGAGCCTGGAGCCTGTTTCAGTCTGTGACTCCCTCTCTCTCTGACCCTCCCCTGCTCACGCTGTCTCTCTCTCCTAGAAATTAAAAAAAAATTTAAAAAAAAATGATATTCTTGCCCTTGACTGCTGTGATGATAAGCGAGATTTGAAGGATACTTCATGGATAGAAAGTGCATGTGGCTTGATGAACTGTGATCCATGGGGGCTGGCAGGCACTAAGGAAGTACTTGATGCCGAAATGAGATACAGGGTGAGTCACCAAGCAAGAGGCTACCTGAGGCCAAAGCCTCATGTCAGGAATGGGCTCCTGATGCCCTCTCTGCAAGGTCTCAGCTCCAGCCAGAACTTCATTACTTTTTATGATTGAATAATATTCAGCTCAGTCCATTTTACATATATGACACATTTTGTTTATCCATCCATCTGTTAGATAGTTGGGTTGTTTGGCAATTGTGAATAATCTTGCTAAAAATTTTGGTATACAAGTATCTGAGTCCTTGTTTTCAGTTCTTTTGGATATATACCTAGGAGTGAAATTGTTGGGTCTTATGGTAATTCTTTTTAGCTTTTTAAGGAACTGGTAAACTGTTTTCCATAGCGGTTGTATCTGGTCACATTCTTACCATCTATGTACAAGGGCTATGATTTTTTCACATTCTCAACATTTGTTATATCCCTTTGAAAAATTATTTCAAAGGGAAACAACCTTAAAATAAAAGTCAGTTATTTTACCAGCAAAAATGGGTTTATTTAGGAATAGCAAAGAATTACAATTTGGGACATGCAAGTGATGGCAAAACCATAGGCAAGTCCAACAAACAAAGGAGGGGAATGTTATTTTATGAAGAGGAAGGAGTAAATTGGAAGGGATTATTTTGAATGAAAGCCACTGGAGAAGAACAAGAGTTCAGGGTGATAACGATTTCTCATTGGCTGAATTTGCAGGGGTGGTCAATTTCTTGTAGGAGATGCAATCTATGTCTTTCCCCTTTGGGAGCTTGTAATTGATGATTATTCTTTTGGGGTCTGTAATTGATAATTCTGCCTATAATTGGCATTGAGTGGTATTGCTATGGGACCCCAAGACCAGGTTCTGAGTCTCAATGTCATAGAAATGAACACTGAATGTAAGAGAAAGAAAACAGGTGGAATTTATTAGGGATAGCTTGTCTACCTGGGACCTGACAAGAATGTTTCTCCCCTAATGGGCAGTATGCATAGGTTAAAAAGGCACATTTGCAAGGGATGAGGGGCTAGGAGTGGGGCAATGTCCTTCAGTCATGGGATCATTATTTAGTGGTCATTACTCTTTAGTGGTCACAAGACAATCACACGATGGTGATTCTTCATTGCTGACATTGTCAGAGGCCTGAAAAACAAATACTTGTTCAGGTAGCCTTAATATTGTTACTTCTGTGTAAACTGTTTCTTCTGGTTTTGCTCAAACAAGCATTGCTCCCTGATGACTTGTTCTATCTCCTTTGTTCTCTTTCTGGAGGAGGAGGTATTTGTCTCTAAGCATATGGAAACTTTTCACTCTTGCCTCCCACCAGTGACTTTGCAGGAATGAAGTCCCTTTCATTTTCCCTATAGTGCCTCAGTATGACTCCCCTTTCTAGCCTCAGTATTCTCAGTGAGATTCCCCTTTATTAATTTTCACACATCTTAATAGGTGTGACGTGGTATCTCCTTGTTTTGATTTTTATTTCCCTGATAGTTAACAAAGGTGAGCATCTTTTCATGTGCTGATTGTCCATTTACATATCTTCTTCGGGGAAATGTCTGTGCATGTCCTTTGTCCATTATTTAATTGGATTGTCTGTCTATTTTTTGTTGATTTGTAGTTCTTGATATATTCTCTATATTAGCAGGTAAATAAGTTGCAAATATTTTCTCCCATTCTGTACATTGTCTTTCACTTTTATTGGGGAGAGGTCCTATTCCTCTGAAAGCAATTAACCAGATATTATTTTTCTTAATTCCATTTTATTGTTATTTCTACCTGAGCTCTCAGGAAATAGATCTTACAGGTAGGATGGAGGTATATTTGTTTGATGAACATACTGGTAGTTCTGAATATTTTCAAGTTTCCTTGGACATTTCAGGGTGAGCAGTTATTATAGTTTTCAGGGTGTTCTTTGTCTCTAATTGAAGATCATCCAAACTCTGAAATGTCATGAGGAAATCTAATGACTTTTTCCTCAGACGTAAATAAAAGTCATTCACTCCTGCCAGTTTCATTGGGAAATGAGCTATTACATCTATCTCCTTATAATACCCCTGTTTTCTGAGAAGGTTCTCCCCCTATGGTACTTTGGAAAGGTCTGCTATTTGTCAAGAGTGGTCAGTCTTGATTCCTCAAAAGCTGTGGGTAGAATTGTAATGGCAGCATGGTATGAATTAGCTTTTTGCATCAATAATATGTTAAGTGGATAGCATCTAGATAAAGTGGTAGAGACTAGATTCACATTTTGTTATTAAATAAGTTTTTGATGTTAAGTAGTCATCTATACCATGCATAATTGACTACTCAAATATGAGAACACAAACCTCTCATCTTATTTTAACTAAAGATTTAGTTGACACCCAAATACTGGCAAATTCAATAAGCCTTTAGAAATCACTTTCATGTATACTTGGACCCAACCAAATCTTCAACATTGTATCAATACCCTAATCAATCAGAACATTTTGGCAATTGTATGAATAGAGGTATTAGGCTTTCACTGTACACACTGATGTATAATGGGTAAAATTTTGATTAAAATTTGGAGATAAATGGTACTTTAAAGGTTATATCATTGTAATTGCAAATATAATTAAGCCAAAATTCTGTTCTATGACTTTGTTCCCACTTTCTTCCTGACCCAGAGTAATGAAACTTGGATGAGGGAATGTGAATTGAGTAAGCACTCCCTGAAAAGGCAACTTAATACTCTGGATAATTATTAAAAATGAGAATAGTATGTGATAATAATTATTAACATTTGCAGAAGGCTTACCATGTACTGGCAGTATTCTTTACTGTGTCTTACATCCTCACAGCAGCACCAGAATTCAGTTTCTATTGTAATTTCCACTTTAGAGATGAGAAAACTAAGGTCCAAAGAGTTTAGTAAAGATGCAAAGCAGCCTGCATCCAGAGCCCATCTTTTACTATGATAATGAATTAAAGTATACCCCAATGGAATAAAAGGGGGCTGTGGGGAAGTAGGAGGTTATTCATTTTTTGTAAGATTAAAGCAAAGAAAAATCAGAACCGCAAACTCTATAAAAATGGAGTATATTTCCAAAGGAATTGAGAATTGAAGGCATCCAGAGAAGTGCAACTCTTTACTTCTCTAACTTTTCAGCTTTGTAGGGCAAAGAACTCATCAACCTCTATGACCCAGAAAACTTTAACTTGATTCAAACTAATAGTGTGGTGATAAGTATACTGCACACCCCATGTCTGCATGCATCTTGGTTGGCTCCTTGTTCAAACTTGGTTTCCATTGTCTTTCATTTTCTTCATAGTTTCCTTTGATACACAAAAATAATTTAGTTTTGATGAAATCCAGTTTATCTTGTTTATTTATTTTGTTGTTTTTGCCTTGGACTTTTGGTGTCATAGCTAAGTAACTTGCAAAATCCAAGTTCATGAAAAACACTCCTGTGTTTTCTACTAACAGTTTTATGTTTTGGCTGTTATATTTAGATTGTTGGTTGATTTTTATTTTTTTATATATGGTATGAAGTAAAGGTACAGCTTCTTCCTCCATGTGGAAATCCAGTTGTCCCAGCATCATCTATGGAAGAAACTGTACTTTCACCCATTGAACGGACTGGGCACCTTTATCAAAATCAATTGGCCATAGATGTATGGGTTTACTTCTGGAGTCTCAATACCATTCAATTAGTGTCAGGACCACACTGTTTTGATATCTGTAGCTTTGTAGTAAGTTTTGAAATCAGGATGTGGGTGTCTTCTACTTGTTCTCTTTTTTTCTAGATTGTTTTGGCTATTCAGAGCCCCTTGCAGTTATTTCTATATGATTTTGAGAATTGGCTTTTGTATTTCTGCAAAAACCTTAAAAATGGTATTGGATTTTGATAGGGATTGCATTGAATCTGTAGGTTGCTTTGAGTAATACTGATATCTTGACAATAAAGTCTTCTTATCTACTGACACAAGATGCTTTTCCATTTATTTAGCTCTCTTTAAATTTCTTTCAGAAATATTTTGTAGTTTTCAGTTAAATGCACAAGCATTTAACTTTCTTGGTTAAATTTATTCTAGGCATTTTATTATTTTAGATGCTATTGCAAATAGAATATCTTTCTTAATTTCTTTTTCATATTGTTCATTACACATGTATAAAAACAACTGATTTTTGCACGTTGATCTTGTATTCTACAACTTTGCTAAATTTATATATTGGATCTAGTAGCTTTCTTATGGATTTTCTGTATATTTTATATATTTGGAATTTTCTATATATTTGGGGTTTTCTAGATATTTTATATATTTCTATATATAGGATTATGTAATCTATGAGCAGCCATAGCTTTACTTCTTCCATGCCAATTTTGATGAGTTTTTTTTTTCCCTTGTCTAATTGCTCTGGCTAGAAATAAATTTTTGATAAATTCAAAAAGCTTGAATATCTTTCTATTGCTTGGAGAATAAAAAATTTTTTTCATAAATGCCCCTTATCATATGGAGGAAGTTCCCTCTACTTCTAGTTTTCTGAGTGTTAAAAATTATTATGAAACAGTGTTGGATTTTGTCAGATGCCTTTTCTGTGTCAGTCAAGACAGTCATTTGGTTTCTTTTTTATTCATTCTATTAATGTGTTGTATTACATTAAGAGATTTTCCTATGTTGCATTTCTGGATTAAATCTCAATTGTCATGATATATAATCCTTTTAATATGCATTGGGATGCAGCTTGCTAATATTTCCTTAAGGATTTTTGTATCGGTATTTATAAAGATCTTAGTCTATAATATTATTTTTTTTGTAATGTCTTTATTTAGCTTTAGTATCAAGGTATGAGTTTGGACATGTTCTCTCCTCTTTAATTTTTTGGATGAGTTTGAAAAGGATTGGTGTTAATTCTTTAAGCGTTTGATAGAATTCACCAGTGAGACCACGTGGTTCTGCACATTTCTTTGTTGAGAGATTTTCTTTGTTTCTTTTTTTTTTTTTAATGTTTTATTTATTTCTAGGAGAGAGAGAGAGAGACAGCATGAGCAGGGGAGGGTCAGAGAGAAAGGGAGTCACAGACTGAAACAGGCTCCAGGCTCTGAGCTGGCAGTCAGCACAGAGCCCGACGCGGGGCTCGAACCCACGAACCACGAGATCATGACCTAAGCGAAAGTCGGACGCTTAACCGACCAAGCCACCCAGACGCCCCTTTGTTTCTTTTTTTTTAAAAGTTAACATTAAATTGGAATATTTGGTTTATGAGGAGTAAGCAAGGGACAAGGGAGGAGCTTAGAAACTTGTATACCTGAATCAGGTCCTCACCACCTTAGAAGTTACAGTCTTAATTTTTACTTCCCTGCAATACACTCTCCTATTTCCTGACTATTCCAAATATTATAGATAATTCAGTTTTCTAAATCATTGTCTTTCCTTGTCACACTATTATCAAAAAGCTTGAATGTCTTTCTATTGCTTAGAGAATGCTTTAAAAATTTTTTTTAGCCTTCCACTCAATCTTTGTTTTGACTATTTCTCACCCAAGCTCTAATGTAAACTGCTTTGGCACCTCCTGGGTGGCTCAGTCAGTTCAGCTTCAGACTCTTGATATCATGATGCCAGTTTTCTGGGATCGAGCCCCACTTTGGGCTCTGTGCTGAAAGCTTAGAGCTCACCTGAGAATTTCTGTCTCCCTCTCTCTGCCCCTCCCCACTCTCTCTCTTGAAATAAATAAATTAAAAACTGATTAATGTTAATTTTATTTAAAAATGAAATGAAATGAAACTACTTCTACTTCCCTTAGAAGAACTATGTTCTTATCTTTTTGATACTAACCATTCTAACAGATGTGAGGTGATATAACTTACTGTGGTTTTGATTTACATTTCCCCGATAAAGAGTGATACTGAACATATTTTCATACCTGTTGACTATCTCTATGTCATTTTGGAAAAAAATGTGTATTCAGATCTTCTGCCCATTTTTAATTGAATTGTTTGTTCGTTTTGTTGTTGAGTTGTATGAGTTCTTTGTATATTTTAGATATTAACCTTTTAGCAGGCATATGATTTTCTCCCATTCAGAAGGTTGTCTTTTCATTTTGTTGACGCTTTCCTTTTCTGTGCAGGTTTTTGTTTTGCTTTTGTTGCTCTTGCTTTTAGTGTCCAATTCAAAAACTTACTGCAAAGACTTATGTCAAGGAGCTTACCAGGAGTTTTATGGTTTTCTTCTAAGGGTTTTATGGTTTTAGTCTTACATTCAAGTCTTTAATCCATTTTAAGTTAATTTTTGTGTAATATGTAAGATGTGGTCCCATTTCATTCTTCTGCATGTGGCTGTCCAGTTTTCCCAACACCATTTATTGAAGAGACTGCTCTTTCTCTATTGTATATTCTTGGCTCCTTGTTGTAAATTAATTAATTATATATGTGTGGATTTATTTCTGGGCTCTTTATTTTGTTCTATTGATCTGTGTGTCTGTTTTTATACTAATATCATACTGTTTTGATATCTATACCTTGTAATATAGTTTGAAATCAGGGAGCATGATACCTCCAGATTTGTTCTTTTTTCTCAAGATTATTTTGGCTATTCAGGGCTTTTTAGAATATCATATATATGTTAGGATTTGTTTATTTTATTTCTGTGAAAAATGTCCTTTGAATTTTGATAGAGATTGCATTAAATCTATGGATGACTTTGGATAGTATGTACATTTTAACAATATTCTTCCAGTCCATGAGCACAGATTATCTTTACATTTATTTGTCTTTTTCAATTTCTTTCATCAATGTCTTTATAGTTCTTCTCAGTGTACAGGTCTTTTACCTTTTTGGTTATATGTATTCCTATGTATGTTTTTGATGCAAATGTAAATGGGAGTGTTTTCTTAATTTCTCTTTCTTATAATTCATTATTAGTGTTTAGAAATGCAATAGATTTTCATACACTGATTTTGCATCCTGCAATCTTACTGAATTTACTTATTCCAACAATTTTTTGATGGAGTCTTTATGATTTTCTATATATAATATCATGCCATCTGCAAATAGTGACAGTTTTACTTCTTCCTTCCTAGTTTGGGTGCCTTTTATTTCTTTTTCTTGCCCAATTGCTCTGGCTATGACTTCTAATAGGATGTTGAATAAAAGTGGTGAGAGTAGGTGTCCTGTTGAGAGGTTTTCAATTACTGATCCAATCTCTTTACTTGTTATATATCTGTTGAGATTTCCTATTTTAAATTTCCCAGTTTATGTAATTTGTGAGCTTCTAGGAGTTTGTACTGTGTAGATTATTATATCGGTTGGCATACAATTTTTCATAGTATTCTCTGGTCGTCATTTTTATTTCTATAAAATCAGTAGCAATGTTATCATTTTCACTTCTGCTTTTAGTTATTTATATCTTCTCTGTTTTTTTTCTTTGTCAGTTGGGGTAATGTTTCACCGATTTTGTTGTTCTTTTCAAACAACCAACTTCTAGTTTCATTGATTCTATTGCTTTTCTCTTTTTTATTTTATATATCTCTGCTCTAATCTTTATTATCTTCTTCCTTCTGCTAATTTTGTGTTTAGTTTCATTTTCTCTTCTAGTGCCTCGAAGTGTGAAGTTAAGGTTTTGATTTAAGACCTTTCATCTTTTTAAAAAAATTTATTTATTTATTTTTAGGGAGACAAAGAGCACCCAGGCGAGGAGCAGAGAGAGAGGGAATCCCATGCAGGCTCTGGACTGTGAGTACAGAGCCCAATATGGGGCTTGAACACAAACTATGGGATCATGACCTGAGATGAAACCAAGAGTCAGGCACTTGATTGAATTGAGCCACTCAGGTGTCCTGGTATTTTTTTTTTTTTAATTCATCTTTAAGTATTTCCTAGTTTCTCTTGTAATTTCTTCTATTTAAGACCGTGTTTTTCAATTTGCTTTTTAAAGAGAATTGGTGTCTAGCTTCATTCCACTGTGGCCGAGAATATACTTTGTGTGTTTTTAATCTTTTAAAATTTATAAAGACTTGTTTTGTGCCCTAAAATACAGTTTATCCTGGGGAATATGTATTTTGCTGTTGTTGAATGCGGTATGTTTGTTGGGTCTAGTCAGTTTATAGCTTTGTCCATGTCCACTACTTCTTTGTTGATGTTCTGCCTAGATGTTTTATATATTACTGAAAGTAGAGTACTAAAGTCTCTAACTATTGTTACATTGTACATAAAGTAGTAATTATGTAAAATAACTTATTTCTCCTTTAAATTCTGTCATTTTTGGCCTCTTATATTTTGAGGGTCTGTTCTTAGGTGTGTAAATGTTTTAAATTGTGTCTTCTTGCTGTATTGAAACAGTTTAGCAATGTATAATGTCTTTCTTTGTCTTCTTACAGTTCTTGACTTAAAGTCTATTGTTTCTCATATTAGTGTAGCCACCAAAGACCTCTGTTATTACATTTTCATAGAATATCTTTCTCTATCCTTTCATTTTCAATCTACTTGTGTATTTGGATATAAGTTGAATTTCGTAGATAGACTACATGGTTCATGTTTTATTAATGTATTCTGCCAACCTCTGGCTTTTATTAGAGACTTTAATCCATTAACATTCAAAGTAATTACTGATAAGGAAAGACTTACTTCTGCCATTTGGCTGTTTCCTTTCTTTTTTTTTTTAATTTTTAATATTTTATTTATTTTTGAAAGAGAGAGAGAAAGAGACAGCATGAGCAGAGGAGGGTCAGAGAGAGAGAGACACACACAATCCGAAGCAGTCTCCAGGCTCCGAGGTAGCTGTCAGCACAGAGCCCGACACAGGGCTCGAACCCACTAGCCATGAGATCATGACCTGAGCTGAAGTTGGATGCTTAACCAACTGAGCAACCCAGGCGCCCTGGGCTGTTTGTTTTCTATAGCTCTTATAGGCTTTTGCCCCCCCATTTCTTCCATAATTGCCTTCCTTCATATTTAGTTGATTTTTTTTTTTGTCTGAACCATTTTGATTCCCGTATCATTTTCTTTTCTGTAGATTCTTTAGATATTTTGTTGTTACCATGGCAATTACATTTAATATCCTAATTTATAACAATCTAATTTGAATTGATACCAACTTAATTTCAATAGTGAAACTCTTCTCTGTATAGCTCTGTCCTTCCCTTGTATCATTGTCACAGGTTATATCTCCATACATTTTGGGCCTAATAACAAAGAGTTATACTCTATACATTTGTCTTTTGAGCATTTAGAATAAAAAGTGTAATTACAAAACAAAAATACAATACTGGATTTATATTTACCTTTACTGGAATCTCTATTCATACAGCTTTAAGTTACTGACTGATTCATTTCATTTAAGCTTGGACTCTCTTTAGTGTTTCTTTTATGGCGGGTCTAGTGGTAACAAATGCCCTCAGGTTTTGTTTATCTGGGAATGTCTTAATTTCTCCCTCAGTTTTGCTGGATATAGAATTCTTTTTTTTAAAAAAATGTTTATTTATTTTTGAGACAGAGAAAGACAAAGTGTGAGCAGGGGAAGGGCAGAAAGAGAGGGAGACACAGAATCAGCACAGAGCCCCACCCAGGGCTTAAACTCATGAACTGGGTGACCATGACCTGAGCCAAAGTCTGACACTTAACTGACTGAGCCACCCAAAAGCCCCTGGATATAGAATTGTTGACTAACAGTTTTTCTTTCAGCACTTCAAATATGTCATACTATTGCCTTTGGACCTCTGTCATTTTTGATGAGAAATTGGTTGTTAATCTTAATGAGTCTCCTTTGTATCAAAGAGTTGCATCTCTTTTGCTGTCTTTCCTATTCTCTCTTTGCCATGTAATCAGTTTATTATGTGTCTCTGGGTGGGTCTCTTTGAGTCCCTACTTGAAGTTCATTGAGCTTCTTGGATTTGTAAGTTCATGTAGATTCATATTGATACAAATGCGTCATTTAAAAAAAAACAAACTTACTGGTTTTATCATAAAAAACTTAAAATAATTCACTCTAGAAATATTATCATATCTATACAGCTAGAGAGAATGACAAATTTTATTTTTATCCCTTAAAAGATTTTTGTGTTAATGTGACTTTTATTTACCCTTATCTTTTTACTTTTCAGAAATAGAATGTTCAATTTAATGCTTTATAATTCCTTTTATGCACTTCTTTTTAAAGTTTTTATTTATTTATTTATTGTAGAATTTTTAAGTTTATTTATTTGTTTTGAAAGAGAAAGAGAGTACATGTGAGCAGGAGAGGGGCAGAGAGGGAGAGAGAGAATCCTAAGCAGGCTCTATGCTGTCATCGCAGAGCCTGAACTGTGAGGTCATGACCTAGCCAAAATCAAGAGTCCAATGCTTAACCAACCAAACCATTCAGGTGCCCCTAATGCTTTATAATTCTTGAAACACCGTTGTCATGTACATTTCATATGAATCATGTGCTAAAAAACTTCTTTACCAAGGTCTGATTTCTCAGCTACATCAATATAATTGAAGGTGTGCTATTAAAGTTTTTCAAGAATATATTTGATAGTTTATAAATTACCATTCTAAAATTAAATCCCCCTTGGGGAGCCTGGGTGACTTAGTCAGTTGGGCAGCTGACTTCGGCTCAGGTCATGATTTCATGATTCATGAGTTTGAGCCTTGTGTGGGGCTCTGTGCTGACAGCTCAGAGCCTAGAGCCTGCTTCAGATTCTGTGTTTTCTTCTTTCTCTCTGCTCCTCCCCACTTGCGTTCTCTCTTCCTCTCAAAAACGAATAAACATTTAAAAAGTTAAAAAAAGATTAAATCCTCCTTTTCTGCCACCTATTTTTAAAATATGTATACTGACATTAATGGAAAAACTAGTGAAATCCAAATAATGTCTGGAGTTTAGTTAATATTAAGGTACCAAATACTGGCATCTTAATTTTGACAAATGTGCCATTGTAATATCAGATTGACATTAGCGAAAAGTGTGTTGGGGTGTATGGAAACTCTCTGTACTACATTTGCAACGTTTTTATGAATCAAAATACAAACTGTATTTAAAATAATTTTTATATGTAAAAGTTTACACTTATTAACATCCCTGCTTTTAAAAAATCTTATGAGCTAGAAGAGTAAATATCATAAATATATGAAACAAATCTTAAGAAGATATTTTTAGCAATACTAAGATCTCCAAAAAATGTGTTTTTCTTATTTCTTTTAAAACCCATGCTTGATAGCTGCTTATCAGCTTTTATTGTAATTTTAGAGACTGATACATCATTCTAGGTTGGGTTTTTTCCAATATTTACCTAATAAAAAGAAATATCCAATCCGACATGAACAGTGTATGAATTAGTACCAGAAAATCTGTTTTCTGAATCATATGTTGCTTCTATAATATAGAATTAAGGACTGGTGTTTTGCCTTACCACCAAAGGTAGAAATTTGTGACTTTTTATTACATCTTTATGAAAAAATTTGCTTCTTATCATAATATCTCACATTAAGTATCAATGGAAGAAATCTTCTGTTTTTGTGTTCTACTATATTAAAAGTCTTTAACTGTTGTATATTGTTGTGAACTCAAAATACAAGTAGATAACAAGTGAGCTGAGCACATAGAAACCAAAGCAGAATAAAGTAAGACAAACACAACACTATCTCAAAGGCTGACAATTAGATCTTAAACATAATATATTTTTTAAAAAACACAATAAAAGTATAGGCTGACTCTAGAAGCTTCACACTGGTAAGACTCATTCACTCATTCATTCATTCATTCAAAATGTGTTTACTGACCACCTTTTCTTTTTTTTTTTAAATGTTTTATTTATTTCTAGGAGAGAGAGAGAGACAGCATGAGCAGGGGAGGGTCAGAGAGAGAGGGAGTCACAGACTCTGAAACAGGCTCCAGGCTCTGAGCTGGCAGTCAGCACAGAGCCCGACGCGGGGCTCAAACCCATGAACCACAAGATCATGACCTAAGTGAATCAGACGCTTAACCAACTAAGCCACCCAGGTGCCCCTACTGACCACCTTTTCTGTGTCAGTCACAATTTGGGGCATGAGGACTCAATTCTGTGCAAAAACAACCACTAATTTCTTGGTTCCCTGGTCCCCTAGTATACAAACCAATAGGGTAATGGATGTGAACAGGAGCTAATACAAAAAATGATTGCAAAAGAAATTAATGTGTGCGTGTGCATGTGTATTTTTAACTCATGTCAGGATTTTTATTTATTTATATTTTAGTATTTTAACATTTTTATCCATTTTTGAGAGACAGAGTGCTAGCGGTTGTGGGGGGCAGGCAGAGAGAGAGGGAGACACAGAATCTGAGGCACGCTCCAGGCTCAGAGCTGTCAGTGTTGTGCCTGAATCGTGAGTCCCCTTGAGACCCCTAAGGAGCTGTCACCGGTGCAAGTACATAAGGGTCTTTATTACAAGCTCGAGCAGGGGCTCACCCATCTACAGGTGCAGTGGCAGCAAGGAGAAGCCTAGAACAATGGCGAGCAGGGTTTTTATAGGGTAAGGGACGGGGGTGTTACAGTGCACACGTTTTGCACCATCACATAAGCACCAATCATAATTGTACAAACACCCATGGTTATAGTTTTGACCATTCAGTATCTGTGAGGTGTCCGTTACTTTTGGCAGGACCCAATCATGACCTTTGAGAATGCTTTGAAAATGACCAATTATAAGGTGGCTCAAAGGGCCTACCTGGGGTTTAGGCAAGCAGTAAGTGATTGGCTAGTTTGTACAGAGTAACTACCTGCAGTTCCCAGCCCTGACTCAGACCACAGGAATGTTACCCATTTCTTTTGATTGGCTGATCCGAGGGTGGTCTGAGGGTGGCTTCAGCTGAAGCTTTTCCTGGAACTGGGGCTACTGCAGCCTGAGGTTGCTCTTAATGGAGGACTTAATTTCAGGCTCTTTATTAGCACAGAGCCTGATGTGGGGCTCGAACCCATGAACCATGAGATCATGACCTGAGCCAAAGTCAGATGCTTTGGCTGACTGCTGGGTGACTCAGTGGAAACCAACTGAGCCACCCAGGTGTCCCTAATGTGTGTCAGGATTTTAAAATAAAGAGGCTTTAAGTAGGGAATTATTTGCTGATATTACATATTTTCCCTCAGTGCAAATATATATAGCCTGTCTTTTTCACAGACCTTAGGAACAGATAATATTCATAATCTGCTAACCTCATCTGTTCCCAGGGAAATATAAAACAATTTCAGAGTAGTATCAGAAGAGGTCTCAGTTTCTGTTAGGGATTTTTTTTCCATATTACCTTTTATTGATAGTATGGTTCTATTTTTGTAAAAATATTATATAAATGTAGATGTTTCCACATATACATATTTTAATATACCTAAGGGTGTCTGGGGGAGAAAGGAGAGGAATATTTCATTGTTTGCTTTCTGTTTACCTGGATTGCTGGATGTTGTTACAGGGACAAATGTTGCTTTTGCACCATTATGGAGGTAAAGTGTTTGTAGAACAATCTGGGCTGAACTAGGAGTGGAAGGGGAGAGGCTAACATTTGCAGAATTGAAATAGGATGAAAACATTCTGTTGGGGGAGGGCAAACTGAGCTCATGCTGAGGCCTTCACATCCACATCCCTATAAATAGAAAAAATTTTTTTCAAAAACAAATAAATCCTTAGTCCCCCTGGAAAACAGGAGAATCCTTCCTTGCTGGATCAGAAAAAGCTCTTCAAAAATTAGAAATCTGGGATTAGCAGGCAAATACACCACTGATCAAAATAGTCACAGGAGCATCCGGTTATAAAAGGTATGATCAGCTCCAGAAAAGCCCCAGGCCTGCCCTGTACCCTAGGGGGATACAGGGATACAGGTACAGCACCCTGGATCTCAGGCAACTCCCTACAGGTGACTGATTAGGGACCCCAGCAGGAGGAATCAGGCAGATCAGCTCTTGAAGGACAGCGCCCTTCCTGTCTTGAAGGACAAGCCCACCCATGTGAATAGCAAAACTTTACAATACTTATTTGGGCTACTTTGAGCACAGTACACTAAGGTAAATGACGGGCAAGATTGCATCTAGTATTTTATGAATTTGCATAGGATAATGGAAACTATACTTTTAGGTTGAAGTTAAATTATTTATACCTTGTGTTTGTTTTGGAAAGTGCCATAAAAATAGTCTAAGGTGTAGATAAGATCTCAAGTATCAAATTAGAAATTAGAGTGACAACAGAAAGCTGGGCCTCAGGACTTCCATCAACAGACTGTACACTCTGTCCCAGTGGCTCTGCGACTTGGGAGAGGATCTGATGGTCTATGGGCTGTTAACTGAGAAAAGAAGTCAAACTAAAACAGAACAAAAAGGTGTTTATTTGGGGTCTCAGAATTGCAAAGGGGGGGCGGACAGATTCTGAAGTAACCAGAAAAGTGCCCCATTTCTGTGGGAAAGCAAGGGGTTTTTATGAGAAAGAAAGAAGGGGCGATTTTATGATTTAGAGAAAAAGAAGACAAACTTCCTAATTCAATGCTAACTTTGATTACTATATAATCTATTATTTTTATTGGTGCTGTCAAAAGAACTATACTTGGTCTGCGTTAGTTAACTTTTATGTCTTCATAAAGTTCTATTAACAGTTTTATGGCCCGAATGCCAGTTATTCTGTAGGATTTTATGAGCAACTGCTTGTAAAACAATCACTGCTTCTGGCACAGTTCAAGAATTCTTTAGTTAGAAAGGAAACAGAGCTTCAAAACGGAGTTGTTACTGTCCAGGAATGAAATTTTACACAATTACACAGGACGTGACGTTGGCAGAGGTCTGAATGGCATCAAGGTCGACCCGCGGGTCCTACGTAAAGTGTGATAGTTTTCCCCTTATGCGGGACGGCGGACACAGTCAATGCCAGCACCCCAGGCTGCCCTTGGCCGGGGCAGGTGCCAGCTCTGCTCACTCTGAACGCCAGTCTCCTCCTCTTCTCAGGGTCTTCCAGCTTCCCCTGCCTGACCACCCTCCCTTCCTCCCCTGGCCAAAGCACCTCGGGCGCTGTTCCAGCCGCTGAGAACTCGAGACCTGGCTGTCTCTCCTGGAAATTACCTTCTAATAGAAACCAGGAACAAGCGAATACAACTAATTACGTACGGTGGCTAGTGCTGTGTAGGAAGTACACAGGGAGCTGTGGTAGAAACTAACAGGCCTCCTCAGGGTGTATGAAGTGTCACTTGACTCTCTTCCACTCGGCCTGGGCCCCAGGTGAGTCACCGCATGCGATCCTCCGTCCAGGCCCTGCTGCAGCGGCGCCCGGCCCCGCTCTCCCATCCCTCGGCCCTAGCTGGGTG
>NW_027530974.1:1760649-1800530 GCF_008692635.1 Crocuta crocuta | reverse complement strand
GCCGAGCGCACTCGGCTCTCGGGCAAGAGAACCGGGAGGGGGCTGGGGTCCCTCCACTCCGTGGCTCGGGCTGCCCCCTTGGGGGCTTGGCGGTTGCCTGCAGCTTTGGAGACTCCGAGCGCCGTTATCGCTCAGTCCAGCTCAGCTCCCAGGCCGACTGGAGCCCTTCCCGGCCTGCCTCTCCTCTCTTTCCCGGAGCATCAAGACCTGCGCTCGGTGACTCATCCCCGAGCTCCGCCCGCTAACTCACCCCGTTGCTTTCTCGGTTACCCATAACCGGGACTTCCCAACCCCCTCCCGCCTCGCCTTCCCCGCAGCCTTTCCTGCAGACGCCACAGGTTCTGATCACTCCAGCCCGGGCTGGGGAAGAACGGATGGGGCCCGGCCCAAGTCGCCAAGTATCACCAACCTTCCCCCTCCTTTCCTCCCCCATTGTTATTAATAATTCTTTTTCCAGATTCATCTCATGCCTCTGGCTTCTCCTTGTCTTTTTCTGGCTCTTCTTTTCCTCTGTTCATCCTTAAGTATTGGTATTCTTGAGGGTTGGATGCTCTCCCTAGCAAACCTCCCTAGCCCATTACCTTACTGACATCCATTTACTGATAACCCCTACATTGACATCTGGTGCCTAGACCTCTCACCTAAGCCTTCCATGGAACCTCAATCTTACCCTAAGCAAAGCAAAATTCATTCATTTCTCCAAAGTCATTACCCTCCCTGTTTCCAAACTTCCAATCTTGTTCACTGTCGTTGCCATTCACTAGCTGTTCCCAGTGAGTAAGTAATCTGAAAACAGTAAGATTCCTCTTTCATCCACCTATCCAACAATCTCCAGGTCCTGTCCTACCTTCTTTCTGAACAGCTTTTCTTTCTGTTAAAAGAAAACCATAGGCCCAAAATGGTGTTACTTAGGCCAGGCCAAGTCACTAAACCAGAGCTAAATACCTAATCTAGCTGCAATTTCAACCTCACCCAGGAATGTGGTTTTAACAGGTAGGTCAGGAATTTTCTGATGAGTGTCTGTCACATGGCCCTCTTCATGACTCCCCCCGCTCCAAGAAATGGGTAAATCTGATAAAACTCCCTGTGCTTCCTGCTAAGGGAGAATGACCTTGTCCAGATCAATCCTTTTCTTTTGTTTATAACTTTCTTGCCCCACCTTCCTTCCCATAAAAACAACTCCTTTTTTGAGAGTTTTCGTTTTGTACAACCCCTCAGAGAGCCCCTCTGTTTGCTAGATGGGATGCTGCCGGATTCAGGAGTCATTCATTTAACACTGCCAATTAGACTTCAACTTTACTCGCTTGAATTTTGTTTTTTAATACTTTCATTTCTCCACCCCTCCTGCCACTACCCTGATTGGGGGCTTTCATTTCAAGTATTGCAGCTCTGATACTTTTGCCTGTTCCCATCCCACTTGTCTGCATTCCTGCAGAGCAGTCTTCCCAGTACACGACTGCTTATGTGACCCACAGTCCAGAATTCTTCCAAGACTCTCTGCAGCCTATAAGATAGAATAAAAATGTATTGGCATGACATATAAAGCCCTTTATAGATGTCTAGTCTAAACTGCGTTATATTTTATGATATTGCAATATTAGTTGTTTCCTCCAACTAGGCATATTTTTGCAAGGCTCCTGTCTCCTAGTATGGAAAACCGTCCTCTGACTAGCTTGGCCTCATTCTTCAGATCTCTGCTCAAGTGTTACGGAATGTGTGACATCTTCTTTGATTTCCCCAGCCAGACTCCTTGTTGCTGCTTCTACTTTTTCTTCCCCCTTATACTAAGGGCCATTACAGCACATATCACATCCTATTTCATTTGCTTGCATATCTGTTAAAGGAAAAGCCTGAGTCCAGTATTCCTCTTGAATAGAGAAAAAACCCAGTCATTTCCTCTTCCTTTGTTTCTCTCCCATGTGTCTTCTTTATTTCTCATGCAAAATACTTCATTTCTGGCCCTGTTGGTCACCAAATATATTTAGGGGACTTCCCACACGAAAAACGTCTCCACAGCACTTTGTAGCTACAGTCCTATAATTTAACTCAATTCTAGCACATTCTACCTACAGATCATGTCAGGTCCCACCGGTTAAAGGCTCAGTCCCACAAGACTGCTCCCTACCCGCCTTCAACTTCAGATGCCAGTTGCAAGTAATAGGTTCCCAGGTTATCCACAATCTCTGTCCAGTTTGGCTACTAATGGGAGGTTCCCGTGTCCCTCCCCCAGTTTGATTAATTTGTTAGAGTGGCTCACAGAACTCAAGGAAACACAGTTGCCAGTTTATTAAAAGACAGATAAAGGATGTAACTGAACAGATACACAGGGAGAGGTCTGGGAAGGTCCTCAGTGCAGGAGCTACTGTCCTTTGGAGTTGGGAATTCACCACCTTCCCAGGGTGGATGTGTTCGCTGATGTAGTAGGTCCCCAAACCCCATCTTACTGGGATTTTATGGAAGATTCATACTGTAGGTATAATCAGTCATTAATTTTCCAAGGTCACTGCTCAGTAATGCAAGTCCTAGCTTCAGCCCCTTGTCTCCCTGATCACCCCCTGCAACAGGATGGCAGGGTCTGGAGGAACTTTTTACACCTCAGCACAGGTCATAGACAGGCTGAAATTAGCCTCCTACCTGTGGAGCCCTTCTCTCAACAGGTTTTGTTTGTTTGTTTGCTTTTTTAAGTTATAGGAGGAGCTTTGTTACCACAGGGCCCTGGTCAGAACTGCGCTGGTCAAGCACACTAAGTCTCTCTAACTTCGCATTTGGGAAAACAGTTTCCTTGGGCTTCTCATGTACATTCATTCAGCTTGCTTCAGCAGTGACCTGGACCTCAGAGTTGGCGCACTCTGTCCCAGGACGATGGGTTTCCATTCACGTTTCTTTTCATTTTTACTCTGAAATAGACCACCCACGTAATTCCAGATCATATAAGAAGACAGGCTTCTCTTGATGAGGGAAAAGAGAGGGGAAAAAAGCAAGAGGGAGAGAGAGAGAGACAGAGAGACAGAGAGAGAGAGAAAGAGAGAGAGAGAAACCTCTATTCAATGATTTATCTATTTCTTAAAATCATATGATCATGAATATGAAAAAATCTCCAGAGTAATAAGGTTCTCTTAATTGAACTCAGATTTTAAATAAGAGAGCATGATTTCAAAAGAAATAAGTGAATAAAAAATGCATAAAGTAAAATAACTGAAACGTAGATTCTGAAAAACACCCTCTGTGTTCACACAGAACCAGTTCTAAGCGTCTTCCTATGGACACCTGTCTTTCAGGCACCAGGTTAACCTGTTGGGCTGGAAAGTGAGAATTTCACCTGAGCCCCTGGATTAAAGGAGGCCTAAAATAACAAAGAATAATCACCAAGACAGACAGAAGCAGCATTGCTTTGCTTCACCATCATACTCTTGACAAAACAATCTTTTTTTTTTTCCTGTTTAGATTTTCCCTTAAATCAGACAATTTCCTAATATTTTTCTGGCTGTTCCTGATTGTGACTACACAGAAAGCAAACAGCACACTCAGCTCTGTTCAGTCTTTAAAACACAGTCCTTCTAGCTGACCTCCAGCTCTACCTAGCCTTCTTATTCGTCACAGTGAAGTTTCTTCAGAGTATTCTTAGACAGCTGTCTCCACATGTCTCCTCTTTTCATCTTAAATCCCACTCACTTTGGTGGTTGGTGCAACTGTCACCAAGGTAACTATTGACTTGGTAATGCAAATGGTCTCTCCCTGCTTTACCTCTCCACTTCCTCCAGTGGGAGCTGCTGATGCCTTTGACCTTGCTCTCCATTGTCCGGCTTCTGCTCTTCTCCATCTGCTTTGCTATGTGCCTTTTCCCCCAGGAATCTTTTAAAATGTCGGTTGCTATTGCCTCGACTTCTGTCACCAGACAGATGCCTTCCTGATCAGCAAGCTTGGCTGAGCTGAATGCATCCCTCTTTTGGCTTCTTGCCCCTGTGTCCCATGGCTCTGTCTTTATTTCTACCTGTGTCCTGGACATCTTCACCTAAATGTGTCACAAGCACTATAAAGTGCTTTTGACTCAAATTAATTATTTGACCCCGAACCTATCCTCTTCCCCTTGTATTCTCTCTTTGAGTTAATTATATCATCTGGTATCCAATTATCTGAGTTAGAATACTAAAGTGTCGTCTGGAACTGCATTCTTTTCCTTGTCCCTTCCACCTAAATCAACCTGTGCATTATATCCTTTGATTTCTGCTTCCTGAAATTTTTGCTCCCTGCTTCACTGTTGCCACTACTTAGGCTTAGACCCAAATGGCATGTGGTCTGGGCCCCTAAAGCCAACTCCTAACTGACCCCTGGGCACTTTCTTCTGTATCCAAACCATCCTAAAAGCTGATGCTAAAGTCAGAAAGAAAGGGAAGGAAGGAGGGAGAGAGGGAGAGAGAAAGGGAAAGTAAGGAAAGGAATGAATGAATGAATGAATCAGGTTAATCCTCTAGTTAAAATCTTACAATGCTTCCCCATTGCCTGACCAATAAATCCCAAACTCCTTACTTAGACTGGAGTAAGGACCCTTTCAAGGCCAGCCCTAACTTGCCCATTTAACTCTACTTATCTTCACTGTGAGAGAGACATCACATTCACATAACTTTTATTACATATATTGCCATAATTGTTCTATTTTATTATTAGTTGTTAATAGCTTACTGTGCCTCATTTATAAATTATACATTATCATAGGTATGTATGTGCAGCAAAAAACATGATATGCATAGGGTTTGGTTACTAGGCAGTTTCAGGCATCCCCACTACTGAATATTGCAAACACATCTCTCTTTTGCATCCATCTGAACCGCTAAAAAAAAGAGAAGGGCCATGTTTTATTCAGCTTTATTTCTCCACCTCTTTGAGACCTGATCCTGTCCACTGAAAGAAAACCAACCTCAAAGTAGGTTAGTAAATGCTTTATTCATTGTTTTACTGAGGACTGTAGTCTGGGAGGCAGTCTTTCTGATTGCTCTGAAGTGCTACTCCTAAGCTTGTTACAAGAGGAAAAGGGGAGCTGCTTTCAACCAGTACTCCAAATACTTGCACCTCAGAAGGTATAATTTGCTACGGTTGTAAAAAGTAAGATTTACTGATTTACACGTAGACCTGAAAAAGACCCTTAGATCATCTAAATACGTTATAGTTCTGTTAATATCTGATTGTTTGAAAATGTTGCTTGTCTGCCTCTGCTTGACTGGTTTTCCAGTTCTTCCTGGTTTTGATTTCTCATTGAGGTCACTTACTGGAAGCTATAACCTCCTGTGACCAGTTACCTACTGCAGTTTTAGTGCACAAGATCATACTCAGTAGAATAAATGTTTAATAAAAAGAAGTTTGGGGTTTTCCAGCTCTTCTATCCAGTGCGGCTTTGAGGGTGTGAATTTGCTGGGGAAGGATTTAATCCAAGCGTGTCAAAGTGGTTTGTGGTTAAAACAAAAGTTACCTTTTCTCATTTTTACAAATGGTAAGATAGAAAAGTGTAAACTAGAGCAGGTGATCCCTGCCAGGTTGCATCTCTGAGCACCTTACCCTCATAAATGAGTTATTTTAATTGTGAGAGAAGAGGAAAATCCAGGCTGGATTTCCCCAAGAATTACAGTACAGGCAAAGAAAAGTCAGTGTTAGGTCTATACGGAATGACCATGGATTTACCTCACATTTTAGAGAAGGAAAGTCAGTGGGTAAGGAATCTTCTCTAGCATGTGGTCCCTATGTGTCTGAAAGGAAAGCTGAGGGTGATGACATGTCCCAGTGTTGGTGCCCAAACCTCCACAAAGGTACTTGAAAAAAAGAAGGCAGGTAGGTTCGTCCTTCCTTCCTTCCTTCCTTTCTCTATCCCTCCCTCTCCTTCCTTCCTTCCTTCCCTTTTTTTCCTTCCTTCCTTTCTTTCTTTCTTTCTTTCTTTCTTCCTCCTTCCCTCCCTCTCTTTCTTTTCTTCCTTTCTGTCTTCCTCCCTCCCTCCCTCCCTTCCTCCCTTTCCTTCCTTCCTTCCTTCCTTCCTTCCCTTTTTTTCCTTTCTTTCCAAGACAGTTAGATTCTTTGCCCCAGTCCCAGAAACCTGGAAAGCATTGGAAGGAGGCCCAGCTCTTTGCAGCAAGTGCAGGAACATACGGAGAGTATGGGAGCACTGCCCACACTCACAACCTGGATTGTGTGGGGTTCAGATTCTTAGATACTCCCCAAACTTCCCTTAAAGAGAAAACCCAGGAAAGCCTGGCATCTACCTTTCAGCTTCTTAGATATTGTTCCAGAAAATTTTCTTGAGTAAAAAAAAAATCAAGACTTCAGTTTTCCCAATGTCTTTCTCCTGGGAAAGAGTGTCACCACCTCTCAGAGGGAAGGAGTATGCATCCTTTGTTCATCCACTATCTGCAGACTGATTGGATCTCTGCTTCTCACATTTTGCCCACTTTGAGCAGGGTCTTATCTTTTTTAAGTTTTTATTTTAACTCCAGTAATTAATATACAGTGCTATATTAGTTTCAGGTCTACAATATAGTGATTCAACAATTGTATACACATTCAGTGCCCATCACAAGTGCACTCCTTAATCCCTATCACCTATTTCATCCATCCCCACCCAACCCCCACCTCCTCCCCCCTGGTAACTATCAAGTTGTTCCCTACAGTTAAGAGTCTGTTTCTTGGTTTGTCTTTTTTGTTTTTATTTGCTTGTTTCATTTCCTAAATTCCACAAGTGAGTGAAATCATATGGTATTTGTCTTTCTCTGACTTATTTTGCTTAGTATTATACTCTAGCCTAGTATTATACTCTTGTCATTGCAAATGGCAAGATTTCATTCTTTTTTTATGGCTGAATAATATTTCACTATATATATATATACCACATCTTCTTTATCCATTCATCAATCGATGGACACTTGGGCTGCTTCCATATCTTGGCTATTGTAAATAATGCTGCTGTAAACATAGGGGTGCATGTATCCCTTTGAATTAGTGTTTTTGTATTCTTTGGAAAAGTACCCAGTAATGCAATTACCAGATCATAGGGTAGTTATATTCTTAACTTTTTGAGGATACTATTCAAACATACTGTTTTCCAGAGCGGCTGCACCAGTTTGCATAACCACCAACAGTGCGTGAAGGTTCCTTTTTCTCCACATCCTTTTCAATACGTGTTGTTTCTTGTGCTGTTGTTGATTTTAGCCATTCTGACAGGTGTGAGGTTGTCTTGTAGTTTTAAGTGTCTTATTTTATTTTAAGTTTATTTGTTTTTTGTGGGGGTGGGGCAGAAAGAGAAGGAGAGAGAATCCCAAGCAGGCTGGCACTGTCAGTGCAGAGCCTGACTCGGGGCTCAATCTCATTAACTGTGAGATCATGACCTGAGCCGAAATCAAGAGTCAGATGCTTAACTGACAGAGCCACTCTAGCACCCCAATTTCAGCGTCTTACCTACCTGGTCTTTCAGAAGTGATCCACAAACCCAACATGTTTGTCAAGTGAATCTCTGGGAGAGGCTGCTACAATTTCTTTGAAAGAACATTAGATATGAAGAACTATTAAGTATTATAATTTTGCTAACAGGATTGCCATGTCATTTGAATAACTTTTATGTTGTTCATAGGAAACATTGCAATGCTTACTGTCTGTAAGGAAAACCAAATAGATGTTAGATAATTCCCTGGGAACTTATTTTATGGCCTTTAATGGGAGGGCAGAGATTCTAGTTCTGGGCCAGTCTCAAGAGTTTTGCACTGCAGATGTGTGGTAAATATCCACTTAATTAAATTGAGTTTGCCAAGCAATTGACCTCATCAGGGATGGTTCAATCCATTAGGGTTCTTTTTTAAATTTTATTTATTAATTTTAAAACACTTAAGCCTCCGGGGGACTATTTAGACACTTGGCTCATTTTCTGTGATCTGATTTTTAAAAGGTATAGCTAAATCAATATAAGTCCATGTCTACTGCTTAGATCAAGGTAGAAATGCTCTTCCAGTTTTATGGAAATTAGTTCAGTTAGTTAGTCCACACAACACTGAGAATACACATAAAGAACAATAGAATTACATAACATAAATGTCACGGTGAAATGTTCCCAGTTAAAAGAGGAGTATCCTTTCTTCTCCTTTTGTTTTAGGGTTGAAATATCAGCAGAATAGAATGCATTTATTCAGGGTGATGTTTTAGTTACTGTTCTGGTCACAGGTGAGTTACTGTGTTGTATACTAATGTCAAAACCAACTTGTGTTCAATGAGCTGAATACAGATTGCCACATGCTTTTTGAATGGGTTATTGTCAATCTATTATTTCCAACATTTAAAAGGGGAATTATTTTCAAAAATAAAACACAGCCAAACAAAATATTTACCTGTGACAATCCCAAATTCATAAGTAAAATGAGCTGTGTTTAGTATCATATCAAGATTCTTGGTCAATCTTTATTTCCAATTTATTGATTGTAAATTCAGACTGCTTTATAAACATCTAAAAGGTTCTGTTTACTTTTAGTTTACATGGAGTACCACAGTCCCAGTCCCCCATCCAGGGAAGTCCTGGGAGATGAAAGGCCACACAGTTGCTGAGAGTGTTTTCAGGCAGGGTTAACAACAGAGACCAATTAAACTGGGATTGGAATGAAAAAGACATTCTCTGGAGTCAGATCTATTTGTTGGCATCATTGCTGTATTTGAAGTGAATTTTCTAAACTTTAGACACCAATGAAGCACTGAATACTACTGAGCAACTGGCCTTTAGCAAATGGTGTGGGATATTCTTGCCTTCCACTCTTTACTGTCCTCTCTTCCTCTAGCCATCAGCTGGGACTGAAATGAAACTGTACAAGTACTGGAAGCAAACACTGGTGAACTATATAATCTGGAAAATGAGTTTCTAACTAGGAGTCAAAAATCTAGAAGCAGTAAAGGAAAAATCATTAAATTTGACTACATTAAAAACAAAAAATATGCCAAAACCACCAAATACAATGTCAGAAAACAGATGAGAAGCTGGGAGAAAATACTTGCAACTTCTATCATGAAGGACTAATGCTACTATATAAAGAGCACTTAAGAACTAAGAAGAAAAAGACCAAACAATTAAAAAAAATGAACAAAAGTCATGAATGGTTCTGGGGGGAAATAAGACAAAGACGAAGCCAATTCTTTTAAATATGTGAAAAGATGTTCAACCTCACTCATAATACAGGATATGGTAATTAAAACCATAGGAGATAAAACACCTCTCCCCTATTAGATTGGTAAAAATCCAAAGATGTCCAGGTATCACTGTGAGTAAGGCTGTGAAGAAGCAGTCAGATATAGCTGCGGAGAGGACAAAATGTTATCACCCCTATAGAGAGGAATTTGATAATAACTAACAAAAATATACGTGTATTTGTCTTTTGACCTAACCATCCCATTTCTAGGAATTTAGGAATCTGGATTGGTGGATATTTCTCCATCAATACAAAGCAGAATTTACACTGATATCTTGCTACTGAAAGTGTGGTCTATGGATCAGCAGCCTCAGCTACCTGGGTGCTTATTAGAAATGCTGAGTCTCAGGACCTACTGAACCAGAATCTGCATTTTAACAATACCCCAGATCATTTCCATGTGCCTTAAAGTTTGAGAAGCACGGCACTGGGTTATTTGTGGCATTATTTGTAATGACCCAAATGGAAACAACCCAAATGGCCATCAATGGTGCACAATGAAATACGATCAGCTATGAAAAGGAATGATGCTCTCTGTGTAACAAAATTTATTGTCAAGTGAAAAAAGCAAGTTGCAGAACTATCGATAGACAACAAATGTATAGGTAATAGAATGACACCCTTTTGATAAGCGTGCACACACAGACGCACATACATGTTTGCAAAAAGTTCAGCTGGAAAGACAAACCAGCTTTAAAAACAAAACAAAACTGGGTTGAAAAGGACTGGAGAGGATAGGGGTAGCAGGAGAGATCTCTGGGCATTTGTCTCGCTACTCCAAAAATAAAATGTAAGCAGTCACAACTGGGAGAGGGATGCTATAGACATGTAGTGCCACAGGACAACAAAGAATTAACCAGCTCAGGTGATAATAGTGTCCATGTTGAGAAACCCTGGCCTACGGGAAGGATGGAGGAAACACAAAAACAATCTGAGGTTTCCAAAATTAAACTCATTTTTTTTAAAACGTGGCTAGCGTTTTCCCCTCCACAGCCTTTTCCGTTCTCCACGACTGCTCCAAGGCGGCAAACATGGGCATCCTACGCCATTTGTGTCATTTGTTAGTTACCTGGAGTTCAATTCACACAGGCTGTAAGACTACTGGAGACTTTGAACACACAAGATGACCGCGTAGGCTTTGTTTATTTAAAATTTCTGTCCCGCACTGTACAACTTATGCCCACGTACCAGGAACTGGCACCTTTCTGGTCACTGAAAACATGTCACAGTCTCTACCACACAGTAAAGCGCTGGTGTGGCCGCGCACTGCCGCCCTCCGACTGGAAACCTCCGGAGGTTTTCGTTTGATTCACCTCCCTGGTGGCCCAGTGGGCAAGGTAAATGCAACTAGACTAGAAAGTACGCGGGGTGCGGCACACAGATAGGCCGGCTCCAGGGTGGCGGTCAAAGTGCAGCGGAGTAGCTGGCGCACACCTGGTCACCTCCCTTCACCGCCCTCCGGCGAGCCCCCGGGCTGCTGATGCACCGCAGCCCCGAGATCTGGGGATGGGCGGTGCGCTGGCTCGCTTCCCGGGACTCCGCCCGCCCTCTGGCTCCGCTGGTATTTGAGGCCCGGAGCTTCTCCCTTCTCTCCAGACCGTCGCGTCAACCCTCCGAGGTACTGTCTGGTGTGGGGCCCGCTCCGGCTCGCGGGGGTCTGTCCTCCACTCCAAGGCCAGGAAGCGCAGGAGGCACGATGAAGCCGTGAAGGCAGGGGCTGGGCCTGGTCGCTCAGGGGTCAGCGGCTTGCGGGGACCCGGGAGTGGCCTCGCCGGGNGGGCTCGGGTTCCCTTGAGGAGTCCAGCGGTCTGACGGACAGTGACGCCATCTGGTGAGTCGTGCCTGGCCACCCGGACGCGCAGCCCACCACCTGCAGTGGAGGCAGCGGGAGCCGGCATGGGGGCTGTGCCGAGCGTCCAGAGCTGCTGCGCGGGTCCCCGCGGCCACAGGTGACCCCGCCTGTCCTGCGGCCTGTCCTCGAGGCGCTGGGCGTTGGGAATCCAGGGTGGGAGGCTGGAGGCCTGAGAGAAGGCCAGGGGTCGGTGCCAAAGGCGGCCAGGTCCGGCCTCCGCAGCATCTGTTCACTCAGCCTGCGCATTGGTCTTCCTGCCCACCCGGTGTGGCCTCCGGTCAGGTGCTTCGCAAATTCGCAGCCGTGAGCATCATTCCAGGTCTTGTTACTTCTGTGTTTTATTAAACTTACTGCAGGCAAGATATTACAAGATATGGTGTCTTCAGGGCCAAGAGGACGTGGGGAAATTTTTAATCATACTTGGAGTTTGTGTGCTAGATGAAATTGGCACATAAAGTACTTTCTTGCCTCTCTTCCCCGCATAAAGCTCAAGTTTAGAAAAGAGAAGTATGGAAAATTAATATTCATATGCTGCCAGGAATATATACATGCTAGGGTGGAACTGGTTCAGTGTTGGTACTTTTGCTGCCTGGGCCGTACCTGGGGACAGAAATATGACCCGAGACTGCCTGCTTCCTCCTATGTGTGGTTTAGGACTGACATGGTGAGATGCGATGATGAAAGTAACCTTGGATTCAGGGCAGGCAACATTATATTGCTGGAGCTAAGAAATATGCACTCTGGTTGACGTGAATGAAACTCTTATCAGTATTACAGGGTGTGTCCCCCGGTATTTCATGATTACTTTTGAGTGAATGTATCCTTCGCTTTATGCCATCACAGTAAAAGGGTACAATTTTAGTCATATTTGGCCACATACACTAAATATTTAAAATTATAGGCCACTTCCAATCCAAGGCACTTTATTACATTTTACCGTATTATAGTTAGCTCCACCTGTAAGAGTAGAGTGAAATTAGAATGAATGGAGTCACCATTCTTTTCTGTTTATACTAAGAACACCATCTATCACACCAGGTGTGTGTTGTAAGATGGGGGGAGGGTTGGGACCACACACCTTATGTTTCCAAGCTTGCTAACTTGAGATTAGGCCTAGACAGAAGAAAGGAAGTAGTGTATAATTTTACCCAGTTGTTGAATGCCCACTGTATGCTAGACATTACTTTATTTAATTTTCTCAGTAAACCTATAAATAGAAGGAATCATCCCAGGGCATGTGGGTGGCTCAGTTGGTTAAGCTTCCGACTTTGGCTCAGGTCATGATCTCACAGTTGGTGAGTTCAAGCCCCACATCAGGGTCTGTCTCTCTCAAAAATAAATAAACATTACAAAAAGTAAAAAATAGAAGGAACCATCCCCTTTACATATTAGAGATTGTTTTTCAGAGAAGTAAATTACACACATGCTCACACACAGTGTGCACGCAAGTACGCCAGAAAACAAAGGTAGGGGTGAAGCGGAAGGTCACATCTCCATTAAGCCAATCTTTAAAGATTTTTTTTAATGTTTTATTTATTTCTAGGAGAGAGAGAGAGAAAGACAGCGTGAGCAGGGGAGGGTCAGAGAGAGAGGGAGTCACAGACTGAAACAGGCTCCAGACTCTGGGCTGGCAGTCAGCACAGAGCCCGAGGCGGGGCTCGAACCCACGAACCGCGAGATCATGACCCAAGCGAAAGTCGGACGCTTAACCAACTAAGCCACCCAGGTGCCCCTCCATTAAGCCAATCTTTAAATGGTTGGATTTTGTAGGAAATTAAGGCATCTTTAATCCAAGAAGGCAGGAAGCACAGATCGTGACACCTTAAAATAAGTTAACAATCAGTTGAATCAAATCAATTGTGAACATTAATTGCTCAAAGATACTGGTGGTGCTATGAGGAAAACAATAGTGCTAGGATAGATTTGTTCATCTTGTTTTATACACATACTCATATGTGAAATATAAAACCTTAATACCCAGTTTCATATTTGTGATTAAATGTTTTTATTTTTAAAAGGTACACTTATTAAAACCATAAATAACTTTGGAATATATAATGCATTTTGCACGTGTATGTGTGCATGTTATGTGTTGTGTATGAAGGACACTTTGGGCTGTCTTACTCGAAGACAAAATTGTAGGGACTTGGAAAGCCAATGGTAGGTGTTGAGTTTGCACTGTGATCTCCTGTGAGACATGCGTCCTTATTACTGGCATATTCATTGAATGGTTAAGAGAAATCCTGCACTTCCTTAAAAAAAGAAAAAGGACAGAAATCCCACACTATAAAAATCTCACTAGATTGTTTATAATTTTCTTTGATAGTTGGAATATCGTAGTGAGTGGTAAACTATTTAAATTTGAGTTTATTTCTATTTTCTAGGATTAAGATCACTTTTATCTTTCTATGATTATTAAGAGTTTGTATATTATTACAAACTAATAATGAAAGCTGTTTTATGATTATGTATTAGTGGCCTATAATTAGTGAATTATTTTCAAAATCACATTTTAGGAGAAGACAGATTTTAATAAATAGCGTTCAGTGCTTGGGCATTTATTTCACACGCAAAAGAGGAATTAGGTAATAGCCACAGAAACGGCTTTTAAACATTAAAATACTGGTTTACCCTGCTCACAAAAGTGGTTGGTAAATTTGTGATCATATGTGTTTAGTTTCTTTCTCTCATAAAACCCTGCTAAAAATGGTACCAATGAGCCCTTGAAAGCGTTAAACACAAAGGATGAGTAAAAGGAGAGAGGGGATAAACATTGGCCAAGTGGTGTCAGAATTTGGGAGGAAAGTGATGGAGGAGGAGTTCAGTGTCTGTGGAGATGACAATGCTCAAGGTTGGAGATTCCAGTATCTGGAAAGGCAGGGGTGAAGTGTGGGCTGCAAAATGAGGCCTTGTTAGAAAGCGTGTTGACAGATCCATTAGACCATATGGTATCCCTGACCCTGGCAACTAAGCAGCCACCCACCAGGAGATCCGGTCTCAGCCATATGGGATCCCAAACTCAGGGACCCACCAGCACTGGGCTGAATTGGGGAGATTACTGATCCAATGGAAATTCCCCAGCCCTACCCGGCTTGCTTCCAGAACACCACCAGCAGCCAGTTCAGAGGGTTCTCCCATTTGCTGGACAACAACAAAAAATGCAAGTGATCCCTGACCACACTGCATTGAAGCCTCCAGCTGACTTCCTCTCCATGTGAACAGAATTTGCAACATTGTTTCATGTTTTCCTCTTAAATGAGACGGCTCCCCAAGGATTGTCGGCATTTGTGGGAAGCCTGTGTATGAAACAGACTTTATAGATAAAACAAAGCAAACATCAACCACAATAACAACAACAACAACAACAAAGCCCCAGGGAAAGAGAAGGTGGGTGTAGGGAGCAGAAAGCTGCTCAGTAAAACTGTAATGATGTTCCCCAAGGTTTTGGAAAGGAGGGCTGTAAAGAAGGAACGCAGAAAATAAGGAGAAGTTCTTGAAAATTAAAAATATAATGGTTGAAATTAGAAAAATATTTAGTGGGAAGCTTAGAAGATAAAGTCATGACCATCTTTCCGGAAATGGAACAAAAATGTCACTGTGACAGAAGATGCACGAGAGGGAAGAGCAGAGCTTTCCACCTCTGCGGCAGGCAGCCTCGCCCATCTCTCAGCGCCCTGCAAATACCATTTTCTCTCTATGTGCCATGACATGCAGGCACTTAGGCAGCATCTGATTAGATCAGGCCACGAGTTCTAGTGACTAATAGGGAATACAGAAAAAGAAACAGAGTCAGTCTGGAGGGAACTAACTCGTGCCTTAAATTTTTTTTCACAGAGAGGAAGGATTGCTAGATTGAATTGGTAGATTGGAAGGGTCCCCCAAGTGCGCAACAAAATAAATAAATGGGGCCCATTAAGTACACTGACATTTCAGAACATTAGGGATAAGGATAAGACTTTATGAGCTTTTTAAGAATGAGGACATGGAGAAGGAGGGATGGAACTGGGGTCAGGATGTCATCAGGCCAGCCAACAGCAGAGGTGAAGGCTGGAAAGTAATAAAGCAATGATTTGGAGGTCAAATAATGTGCAGTGCATTCCAGACCCTGCAAAAACAGTTATATAGAATGGTAAAGTCTTTTGGGCATGTAGGAACTTGAGATGTATGAATTTTGTTTAGAAAACTATTGGACAATTTGCTTCATCAAAGGAGGTAAACCATGAAGACATTGGGATCTGACACAAAGGATATTATTGGCAAAGAGATACCTCAAGCAGCATGGCAAGCTGAAGAGCAGTGTGTCCAAAATATGGCTGGTAAACAGTGGTATCAACCCCTAAGTGCAGGGAAAGAGAAGGGGTGCTGCGGCAGCCCAGATGAACACCTCTAAGTGCAATCATGTTGCAGAAAAATCAGGTGTATAAAAACTTTATGTGGCAGTCTTATTTACAGCATTGGCATCTTAAGGGCTTGAAAGGAAACCTCTGTCCAGCTTTGTCCATGGGTGTGGCCAAAGCAATAGCACCAAAACTCAGACTCCTTGAAGATTCAAGATTTTGTACTTTACAGCCCTTCTCCATTAAAAGAGACCAGGAGAGGGGCTGATACCTCAAGTCCTTGGACTGAAAATGAATGAATGAATGAATGAATAAATAAATATGTTGGTAAGAACCAGGGTTGTTGCCCTAGAGCAGGGATGTTTGAGATCAACATGTCAAGATAAAGTAACCAATTTAAAGAGACCTCATTAGCACAGTTAATGACAGTTTTGAGCACTAACAAGAAAACCAAGATCAGCTAATTGAAATGTATCATTTGTCAAATACATGAGTCCATTAATCAGTTCAGATGAGGCAGACAAAATGAGTTTTAAAAAGGCACAGAAGAATCTGAATAATGTTTTTCAGGATAATGCTGTACAATGATTCACTTGTGATTGTTACATAAAAAGTTCTGTTATTGCAGGTTCCTAGGCTAACAAGCACAGTTAGTTTTACAAACCAACCATAAAGGCCTAAAAATGCAATTAAAATACTTATAGACAAGGTCTACAGCGCAGATAGAGGAAAACTCAAATAGCACTTCATTTTAAAGAAAGAAATTGGGTTACTAGGAACTGAAATTTGGTGTTTGGATGAGGCCTTGTAAAATCCCAGCAAAGGGAGAAGTGAAGGTCAAAACTCCCTCACTTACTGGAATGTGCTTGGCACTCACTATAGTTGAGTGCTGGGTTCCAAGAAGCAGCTGGGATGGCACAGCTAAGAATCAGGTTCGCTCTGTGTGTGTGTGTGTGTGTGTAGAGTGGATGGTCCACTGGTATTACTATAACCTTAGGAAATATATAAGAAGATATAACAAAGTTAAAATACATTAAACCCATGGTGTTAATACGTGAGCACAGGTGTAGAAATGAGTTTGTAAGTAATGTAATGTTTTGTGTTTTAAAAAAAATTTTTTTTAATGTTTATTTTTGAGAGACAGAATGAGCTGGGGAGGAGCAGAGAGCAAGAGAGGCACAGAATCCAAAGCAGGCTCTAGGCTCTCTGCTCTTAGAGAGCTATGCTAAGAGCACAAGAGCCTGAGGCGGGTCTCCAACTCACAAACTGTGAGATCATGACCTGAGCAGAAGTCTGATGCTTAACAGAGTGAGCCGCCCAGGTGCCCCTGTTTTGTGTATATTTAAACATGTTTTGTTTTTTTTTAAAGTTTTATTTATTTCTAGGAGAGAGAGAGACAGCGTGAGCAGGGGAGGGTCAGAGAGAGAGGGAGTCACAGACTGAAACAGGCTCCAGGCTCTGAGCTGGCAGTCAGCACAGAGCCCGACGTGGGGCTTGAACCCACGAACCGTGAGATCATGACCCAAGCGAAAGTTGGATGCTCAACCGACTAAGCCACCCAGGCGCCCCTATTTAAACATGTTTGAAAGTCTTAGGTGATCCTAGTCTTGATTTATAAGGTTTATAGAAGTCTAAATGTTTACTAAGGTTTAAATATTTTTGTTTGCTTTAAATGTTTACTTTTTAAATGTTTATTCTTGTGTGAGACAGAGAGACAGAGTGTGAGTGGGGGAGGGGGGAGGAGCAGAGAGAGAGGGAGACACAGAATCCAAAGGAGGCTCTATGTGGTCAGCACAGAGCCCCACAGGGAGGCTCGAACTCACGAACCATGAGATCATGACCTGAGCTGAAGTCAGATGCTGAACTGACTGAGCTACCCAAACACCCCTAAGTTTGCTTTAAAAGATGTAGAAAGCATTAAAAAATCTGACATATTAAAGTACATAACCAGGACTTAAATATTTAAGCACAATAATTTCTTTGCTGTTAAGCCATATGCTTTGTTTGAAAAAAATAAAGGGGGTATTTTTACTAGACTGCCAAACAAGTGACCATTAATTAAAGTAGTTTAGTAGGAAATGTTGTTCCCTGTCTCTGAAAATTCCTTTTGGGTGGGAAGTTCTCTATGCTCACCAGTGGGGTGACAGACTGTGGGAGAGGAGAAGGGCACAGGTAGATGATTCTGCACATCTGAGCATATGAAATGGTTAGTAGAAGGGTCTAGTGACATGTAGAATATTGGGGGGAAGTTGCCATAGCTACATAGAAACACCAAAGAAATGTGGGGGGAAAGGCAGTATTAACCTAAGGAAAAGCAGTGGTAAGTGATAGGAAATGTGCCCGTAGGGTACTACTAGGTTTAGCACTGATCACTACTGGCTCTAATAAAGCAAGCCATGGGCGGGGAAGGACAAGGGCAGCAGTGTAAGTTATTTGTGATACCTCACTGAGCACTTGAAAGAGAGACAGTTCCTAAAGGTGCGGTGAGCGAAAATTACAAAGCTGGCAGCTAAGACTCTCCAGGAGCCAGTGCACCTGTCTCCTGGCTCAAGCCTCTTTTATTTTGCTACTTGTCTGATAACAGCAAGCACATACAACATAATATTTGGCATCTTGACAGGTCACGCACCTGCAGTGTATTCCATACTGGGTCATGAGTACCAAACAAAACATTCTTATCCCTGGCCTAGTGCCCGTATGATGTCCTTCTGGAGAGAACGAGCAGTCCCTGTGGCTTTCCGCCTGGGGATGGAACTGCTTTCAGTTCCTTGCTACTCAGTCCTTTTCCTTCAGGACACTCTTACGGTTCCTCTGGCTTCTTGTTCTCCAACAAGCACGGTCTGACAGTGCACTAAGCGAAGTGCATGAATATTAATTCCATAAAAAGAAAAACAAACCAAATCCGGACCCCTAAAAATAATGTAAGCATGTTATAGAAAATGTGAAAATGCAGAAAAATATTAAAAAAACATAAAAATGACCCGTAGCTGAGAAACATTTGGTGCACAGTGTTTCCTTCCATTCTGTCTTTAAATCATACTTACATGGACTTTTTTTCCTAGTTTACATGGGGAACATTTAAAAGTTGTATTTATGGTGTTATAGCCTCTTTTTTTTTTCCAGCTTAATTCTGTATAGCCCTGTGACATTAGTGTAATTTTTAAAAAATTAATACCTCCATTACTATCCCATCATGAATGTGACAGAATTTGTGGTTCTCTGTTGTAGGGCATTTAAAATTCATTTTCTGTAGAATATGAAGTACTTAATAGTTTCTTTTGGCCATCATATTTTTTACAATTTTATTGAGAAATCATTGACATATATCACTTGTATAAGTTTAAGGTATACAGTATGATGCTTTGAATTATTACCACAGTGGGTTCAGCTAACATCCATCTTCTCATACACATGTGATTTAAAAAAGAAGAAAAGAGTAAAGGAAAAAAATTCTTCTTGTGGTGATAACTCTTAGCACTTACCCCTTTAACAACCTTCTGACATAGAAGGAAGTATTAGTTTACAAGCATCATGTTGTACATTACATCTGTGATACTTATGTGTCTTGCATTTGGAAGTTTCTACCTTTTTACCACCTTCCTCCAGTTTCCTCTCCCTTTAACTCCCACTTCTCGTAACAAGTCTGAACTCTCTTGTTATGAGTTCATTTTGTTTTATTCCACATATAAGTGAGATCATACAGTATTTTTCTTTCTCTGATTTATTTCACATAGCATAATGCCTTCAAGGTCCATCCATGTTGTTGCAAATGGCAGGATTTCCTTGTTTTTTGTTTTTTTTTAATGGCTGGATATTATTCATGCAATATACATTATTGCATTAATGTATATATATCACAACTTCTTTATCCACTTATCCATAGATGGACACTTAGGTTGTTTCCGTGTCTTGGTTATTTCAAATAATGCTGCAGTGGACATGGGATTAAAGATTATTTTTTTGAGTTAGTGTTTTTGTTTCCTTAGGATGTAGTCTTAGAAGTGGATTTGTTGGATCATATGGTAGATCTATTTTTAATTTTCTATTTTTAATTTATCCATGAACATAGGATAGCTTTCCATTAATTTGTATCTTTGTCGCTTTTTTTCATCAACATCTTATGATTTTCAGCATAGACATCTTTCATCTCCTTATTTAAATTTGTTCCTAAGTATTTTATGGTTTCTGATGCTATTATAAATGATACCTATTTATTTTTTTCCAGCAGTTTTGTTAGTGTATAGAAGTGCTACTGATTTTTGCGTGTTAATTTTGTGTTCTGCAACTTTATAGAATTCATTGATTAGATGTAACAGGTTTTGGTTGAGTCTATAGGATTTTCTATATGTAGAATCATGTCTGCAAATAGAGACAGTTTTACATTTTCCTTTCTAATTCTGGTACCTTTTCTTTCTTTTTCTTGCCTGATTGCTCTAGTTAGGAATTCCAGTATTGTTTTAAATAGGAGTGGGGGGAGTGGGCAGCCTTGTCTTGTTACTGATTTTATTTTATTTTATTTTATTTTTTAATATTTTTATTTATTTCTAGGAGAGAGAGACAGTGTGAGCAGGGGAGGGTCAGAGAGAGATGGAGTCACAGACTGAAACAGGCTCCAGGCTCTGAGCTGGCAGTCAGCACAGAGCCCGACGCGGGGCTCGAACCCACGAACCGCGAGATCATGACCTAAGCGAAAGTCGAATGCTTAACCGACTAAGCCACCCAGGCGCCCCGTCTTGTTACTGATTTTAAAGGAAAACCGTTGAGTATGATCTTAGCTGTGGGCTTGTCATATATGGCCTTTGTTATGTTGTGATATGTTACTTCTATGCCTAATATTTTAAGAGCTTTTATTATAAATGGATATTGAATTTTGTTGAATCCTTTTTATGTGTCTATTGAGATGATCTTATGGTTTTTTCTTTCATTCTGTTAATGTGTTATATCACATTGGTTGATTTGTGTATGTTGAACCATCCTTGCATCCCAGGGATAAACCCAAGGGATCATGGTAAACGATAACTTTATTTTTTATTTTATTATTATTATTTTAAAAATTTATTTATTCTTAATTTACATCCAAGTTAGTTAGCATATAGTACAACAATGATTTCAGGAATAGATTCCTTAATGCCCCTTATGCATTTAGCCCATCCCCTCACCCATAACTCCATCCTTTGCTCAAGTTTGGGGAGTTTTCAGCCATTATTGCTTTAAATAAACTCTCTGTCCCTTTATTTCTCTTCTCTCTCTGGAATTATCATAATGCAAATATTGTTTCTTTTCATTGTGTCCTATAGTTCCTGTGGACTTTCTTCACAGAAAATTTTTGTATCTCCCAACTGAGTAACTTCCACTGTCTTGTCCTCCAGATCACGATTTCTTTTGTCTGCAATTTTATTTATTTATTTATTTACTTATTTACTTACTTACTTACTTACATACCTACCTACCTACCTATTTATTTGACAGAGAGAGAGAGTGCATGAGTTTGGAGAGAGGGGCAGAAGGAGAGAGAGAAAATCTCAAACAGGCTCCACACTCAGCATGAATCCCAGTGCAGGGCTCAATCCCATGACCCCAGGATTGTGACCTAAGTGGAAATCAAGAGTCAGACCCTTAACTGAGTGAGCCACCCAGGTGCCCCAGATCAAGTCTAACTCTGAAACTCTTGAATTCTTCGGTTCAGTTATTGCACTTTCAACTCTAGCATTTCAGTTTTCTGGGGTTTTCTGATGGTTGATACTTCCTTTCAGACTTCTCATTTTTGTTCATGTGTTATTTTCCTAATTTTGTTTAGTTGTATGTCTGCATTTTCTTTTGGTTCACTAAACTTCCTTAAGAGGATTATTCTGAATTCTTTTCTGACAGTTCATAGATCTCCATTTATTTTAGGTCAGTTATTGGAGCTTTATTAGTTTCCATTCAGGATCTCATATTTACCTGATTGATCATGATCCTTGATCCCTTATGTTGGTATTTGTGCATATGATGAATGGTGTTCTTCTTCTAGACTTTACAGATTTGTTTTGGGAGAGACAGCTCTTCACCAGTAAGCTCAGCTGGGGTTTTGGCTACATCTGCTGATAATGTTTTTGGGCAGGTGGGGCCTCTTATTATAGTCTCTTTTGGGGTGAGGCTACTGTTTGAGGTCTGAAGATGGATGGAGATGGTGGGGTTCCACTGGCTGAGAACAGTTGGATAGGACTACTGTCTTGGTTTCCCACCTAAGTGATGCCATAGGATAGGCCCAGCGGTTGCTTGGATTTTCTGGTCTGGCTTTGTACATGGTTAGGATTAGGTACTATATTCAGTAGTAGTTGGGGCTATGAATCATAACTTCTGGCCCTGGCAGGGCAGCAGGCCAGAACCCAGGGAGTATACAACTCATTGTTTGAGGGGCTGAATCAGGCTAGAGTATGCACTGAGTTCCCTGCTCAGGTGAGGCCACTGATTTCACTTTGCAGATGGGGGAAGCCACAGACTATGCTCTCTGTTCAAGTGCCTCTGTATGTAGGGATGTTTTTCTTTCCTTTTTTTATACTTAATTTTTAAAATAGTTTTACTTTTTTTATTTTTGAGACAGAGAGAGACAGAGCATGAACAGGGGAGGGGCAGAGAGAGAGGGATACACAGAATCCAAAACAGGCTCCAGGCTCTGAGCTGCCAGCACAGAACCCGATGCAGGGCTTGAAACCATGAACTGCGAGATCATGACCTGAGCCAAAGTCGGATGCTTAACCTACTGAGCCACCCAGATGCCCCTGTAGGGATGTTTTTCATGTGCTCTGGTTAGGTTCCCTAGTTGGACAGGCTGAAGGTGGTATTCAGCAATGAGTGGGGCTATGAATGATCCAGGGGAGTGGGAGAAGCAGGTCTAGAGTTGGTAAAACTCTTTTTTTTTTTTTTTTAAGAGTTAGAGAATGAGCAAGGGGTAGAAGGAGAGGGAGAGAGAGAGAATCTTAAGCAGGCTCCATGCCCAGTGTGGAGCCTGATGCAGGGTAGGATCTCATGACTCAGATCATGACCTGAACCAAAATCAAGAGTCAGACACATAACCAGCTGAGCCACCCAGGTGCCCCAAACTCTTTGTCGTCTCAGCTCAGGTTGATCCACGCCCTAATTTCCCTGAAGAACAGGGCCACTGGCTTTACTGTAAATTTCCAGCTCTATCTGCCCTTCTCTTGGCTCAGAACCCCTGGGCTGCACAGCTCCCAGGAGTTGTCTCCAGCCCTTTTAGTAGGTGGGGCCAGAACACACTCTCCACAGGCAGGTGGGGCTGTGATTCTGCTCCCTCGCCTGAATGGAAAAGAGAATGCTGCTCCAGGCTACCCTCAGTTTCCCCAATAGGCTTTCTGGTTGAGAGAGGCCTGGAGTTGCCCCCAGTCGTCTGTGACTCAATCCCACTGCCTCCATACCCAGTACTGGCTTTGCTCTGGGGGCAGTAACTCTACCTGCCCACCTCCCAGCTTGAGTACCGCTGGGCAACGCAGCTTCCAGGAGTTGTCACTGGCCTTCTGGTTAGGTGGGGCTGGAAGGCACTGTCCGCCGCAGTGGGTGGGGCTATGACTCAGCATCTGGCCCAGGCGTGGGTGAACTGGGCTCTAGGGCTGGCAAAACTCCTAGTTTGACGGTCTGAATCAGGCAGATCTCCACTCTGGTGTGTTCCCTGGTCACAGTGCACCCATGACTTCGTTCTACAGATGAGCAGAGCCTCCGGGTAGGATTACTTCGTGGACACTGCAGGTACGTACTGGATCTGCCCAGATCCCTGTGCTGGTTGTTGCAAGCCCCTCCCCTCTTCTCCACACGGATTCCCAGTGGTTGAGCCTGTAACCTCTGTAGAGCGAGAGGCTCAGAGGCGACCTCTCTGGGTGCTGCTGCCCTGTCCTGGGGAGGGGCAGTATGGCCAACGTGTAGCTGCTTCTCTTACCGGCTAATGCAGTCTGACTTGGTCTCTGTGGCTCAGGGGTGCTTCAGCCTCATCCCGTGTTCTAGGATTCTCTCAGTGCTGTCTTGTTCTTAAATAGATGTTAGTTCTTGTGAGGGGGAGTGAGGTCAGGAATGACCTATATTGCCACCTTGGTCCATGCATGATATTTTCAACAGTAGCTGTGAGTTTTACCTTTAATTAAATCCCTAGATGTGGAATTTTTGGTTCAGGAAATATGAATGTCTTCAGGACTTTTTTTCTTCCTTCCTTTATTTTTATTTTTTGTATAATTCTAAATTATGCTCTGGAAAATATTGGCATAGCAATTTATAGCATTTCCACAGTGTAGGAAGGAGTACCTATCTTAGTTGTTGTTGGAAATTAATGGTTTTTTAACTTTCAAAAACTGTGTTTTGAAAAGGCATCCTTAATTTGCTCTCCACCTTTCCTTTTTTTTTTCTTGTAAGTCTGTGTGCTATAGTGATTGAACTCCAGAGCCACGTAGACCCGGTTTCCAGCCTTCACGCTACCATTTATATAGCCTTTTGATAAAAGAGCAATGGCTTCATTTCTTTGCTTTATCAAATGCTGATATTTTCAACCAGCCTTATAAGGTTGTAAGAGTCATTTAGGAAAAGTTCTAATAAAGGTCCCAGTGTGTAGTATATACTCAAAAATGAATACTTATTTTTTCTGAAGTTAAAACTTTTTAATGCAATCACTAGTTATTGTTCCCATTTGAGGAACAAGGGAACTGTTTCTAACATTTTATCATCAGTGATGATGGCTGATAATCCTTGTCACATTAAGGAAGTATAGGAAGTATCTTTTTCTTTTTGTTTTGAGGATGTTTATTATGAGTGGGCAATTCAGTTATTTTATGATTAACATATTTTCTGCTGTAAGATTTTCCTGCACATCTGGAATAAACCTACAACTATCGCTCATTTCATGTTTCTTTTTTATTTAGTAATTTTTATAGGACGTGGGTATAATTTATTTTTAGCAGCTATCAGCCGTTTTCAGCTGCGAAATGGAATGCTGTTAGACTTCACTGTGGGCTTTGAAGAGTGAACTCCTCTCTGGCTCTTCTTTCTGCATTCATGTTAACAGTAGTTGTTGAAGGTGGAAGGGCACACAGACGATCTGGCACTCCTCTTCCTCATGCAGGGAGCAGAAATCAAGTAACACATTCAGAGTCCCAGAGCCGGGACTGAAAACCTCATCTCCCTCCTGACTTGTGCCTTTTCCTCTGAATATCCTGTTTGGTTTTCCCAGGGTCAATGTCTTTTAAAGCAAGAAGACTGAAGCTGCTTTTTGTTGAGAAACTACCGCTCTTTGAGCTTTCTCAATTCACTGAGGGCATGGGTAGCCAGTGTCTGTGGGTGCTGAGCCATCCTGGGGGCCAAGCCAGAGTGTTCCTGTCCCCAGGCAAGAGGAAGATTCGCGTAGTGGGGGACTCACAGACACCTGCCTGAGTCTTGACACTGGATTGTGTCAGGAATGCTTGGCGCTCTGCTTCTTGCCCCCTTGGTACCTCCTCGTACCTAATTCTTCATTCTTAAACCTATTTTTACAGTTGTTTGCTTCTCTTAAAATTGAGAAGCAAGCAGCACTTGATGTAAAATCCAGAAAAACAATATAGTTTTTGCATCAGTTTTATAGAATGACTACTTTTGTTTCTATTGATGTTTCCAAGACTCTGCAAAATCCTGAGGTTATTTTCTGTATCAGCAAAGAATCCGTTATATTCAGAAGAATTTTAGTAAGGTGTGAGTTCTGTTGTACTTATGTTAGAAATTAGTAATTTGAGATACGTATGGAAAGTCTGAGCAAACTAGGAGTGCCCAGCGCCCCAGCTATTCTCTATAGTGAGTAAATCAAGAAGAGTTTGCAAACAAAATGTTTAAAACAAGGTCAGTAAATAAAATTGATCAGGTGTGTAAGTTACATTATTAGTGGTTTCCTGGAGCTCTCGTAGCAGATTACCGCAAGCTCAGCGCATTGGTTCTCACGCTTCTGGAGGTGCCAAGGCGGACAGGCTTCACTGAGCGACACCAGGATGTTGGCAGGGTCTTGCTCTCCCCAGAGGCTGTTGCGGGGAGTCTGTCACCACACCTTTTCCAGCTTCTAGAGCTGCAGTTCTTGCATTCCTTGCTTGTCCTCCCTTCCTCCAGTTTTTAAGCCAGCATGGTAGCATTTTGCTTCAGTCCCCACATTGCTTTCTTCTTCGCTCAAACCACCCTTTGCCTGCCTCTCAAGGATACAAGTGATTACAGGTAGGGACCACTTGAATAATCCTCAGTGATCTCCGCATATCAAGATCTTTGATTTAGGGGCACGTGGGTGGCTTAGTTGGTTAAGTGTCAGGCTCTTGATTTTGGCTCAGGTCATGATCTCATGGTTCCTGAGACCGAGCCCTGTGTCAGGCTCCATGCTAACAATGTGGAACCTACTTGGGATTCTCTCTCTTCCTTTCTCTCTGCCTCTACCCTGCTTGTGTTCTCTCTCTCTCTCTCTCTCTCTCAAAATAAATAAACAAGGAAAAAAGTAATAATCTCATCTATAAAGTCTCTTTTGCTATATAAGGGAACATTCTCATGTTCCACGGATTAGGACGGGGATGTCTTTGCCATCCATATTCAGCTGACCACCACGGTTATAATCGTAAAGGCAACCTCAACATGCTCTTCACAGGGTCTTCCTGTTAGATACCTCCTTCCCTCTCCCTTCTACTCCATGAAGATCTCTTACCTCTCCCTTTCCTTGTTCTGTAGATTCCCACCCACAGCTCAAATGAGTCATTTCCTCAATCTAGGGAAATGTTAGTTTGGTAAACTTCTGTACATGGTATCAGAGAAGGCAGGGGCTGCTTTCCCCGGGATCTGCTTCCCGCCAGCCTGCTCTGCTGCATCTACAGCTAACTGATCGGACCCTTCGCTGCCTGTCACCGTCACTCCTGACCTCTGTGTGCCACACTTCAGGCTCTTCCTGAAATAGAGACATCTAGAGGAGCACTGGAAAGACAGGGTGCTGGCCCTGAGTTCCGCCTTAGCTATTCAGTTCCTTAGCCTGGATACATCACTTCACTTCTGTGAACTTCCCCCATGGCAAAAATGGGGAGTCAATAATAGGTCTTTCTAAAGACCTACTGTGCTTTAACCTGCTTGAAGACTCTCACATCCAGCCCAACCCTGACTGCTCAGAAGTATTCCTCCTCTGGACCCTACCTAGGCCACCAGTGTTGTGGCCACATGCCCTACATGCCCAATATGTACTGTTTGACACCTGGCCTTTGAGTCCTGTAACCAGAGGCAGCCACGGGCAGGCACCTGCTGCCCAGTGCTCTTGTCCAGAACAAAGGGCAAGAAGGCCTAGGCTGGTGGGCAGCAGGAGGTTTGGGTAACATGACCCTGGATTTAGGCTTTGACACAAGCACAGGTTTCATAGAAGGAGAATTGAAGGTCAAAAGTCCTTGTTTTTAAGGCATTTGTACCACTTTGCATGTGGTTTGTGATTTATCTCTTATCTTCAGGCTGCAGACTATCCTAAAATTGGGTTCCTCTCTGCCGCATGATAAAAGCATTCAACCATCTTTTTTGGGTGTAACCTTGTGATTAGACTTATCATTTTGAATGGTTTTTAAACTATAATACATATAAGGCCACACAACATGCCAAACGATACAGAAATAGAAGCCAATTCAGTCCTTTCTTGGTCCCACCCCCAGGACATAACTCAGGTAAGCTGTCAAGTGTACGACCTTCCACGCTTTCTCTGTGCTCACAGATAAGTGTGCACATAGCAGTCCCCTTGCCTCCCCCAAGCCCCCAAAGCAGGATTATATTATTAATATCATTGTTTGGGTTTTTTTTTCATGTAACATTTGGAACACGCAAAATAATTTTGAGGGCCCCAAAAAGAAATAGAGTGTTGTGTATGTACCCATTTGCCCACTGAACCAAAGTGGTGACTATTAATAACAGAGTGAAATACAGCCCAGCGTGTAAGCCTATACTTATGTGATACTGACTTAAAATATATTGTTTCAGGCTCGCCATCATGGATACTCTTTCAGAAGCAAATGGCACCTTTGCCTTAAGTCTGCTGAAAAAGCTGGGTGAAGACAACTCAAAAAATGTGTTTTTCTCGCCCATGAGCATCTCTTCTGCCCTGTCCATGGTCTTCATGGGCGCCAAGGGAAACACTGCCGCCCAGATGGCCCAGGTATGTACCTAAAGCCTTTTCTGGGCGACTGTAAATGCTGTTAATTTGTCAGTTGGGCTAGTCCTCCGTTTTCATCCCTGGATTTGCTCTTGACATCCCTCTGCTAGTGTCACAGGATGGGGACAGAGAGTTAGTCCTGCACGAGTGAGCACTCTGGAGTGGGTGTCTCGGATCTGTTAGGGAGGAAGTGGTATGCTCCATTTAGAAGAATGAATGATTTTACTACGCCCTGATGACCGATTATACCTGAGTTTGAGTTTGTGAGTAGAGGTAAAGTCACAAGGTCCAAGTTGAGTTCGGTGATATTTTTTGGATCTTGTCACTTGCTTTTCAATTATTAGAAATTTTTCTTTTAGTTCTCTCATTTAAGTGTAAAACAGTTATGGGGTTTCTATGTGTCAATTTATAATTGACATAAATGATATAAATGATAACATGCACAAACATGTTTGAGGCAGGACTCTCTGTGTTGGCCTGGGATGAGAGTGTGGCTGACAATGTCCTTACACTACTCAGAAGTCCCGTTGTCTAGCTGAGAGGGTCTGTGAGGCACTTAACCTGCCTTCATCTTTGTCGGGTTTTAATAAAGTGGAATTTGATCCTGGCTTGAAGCCTTGGGCTTGATCTTTGTTCTGAGGCCACTTCTCACATTTAGAATCATTTGCCAGCTGGAGAGGCTGAGAATCAGAAACCTTTTAATTTTCCACTCACCAAGTCCTAGGTTGGAAAAATTTCCTTTAAATTCTGCTTGAAAATGGAACAGTTCCTTCTTCATCTCATCTTTCCCTTCCTGTACTTCATCTGAGGCAGCTACAAGCCCTACTCTTTCTGGACATCTACTTAGCCAGAGGGAAACGCCCACCCTTCCCCGTCACTGCAGGTTGCAGTCTCTCCTTTCTTCTGCTGGGACATGCCAGGAGCCCCTTTTCTCCAGCCACTGCTAGAGATTTTTTCACTGGCCTTCTGGCCTCTGCTTGCCATCTCCTTGCTCTCCTTCTTCCCAGCCTTTGCCTGCTGCCTGGGCCCCAAGTCACTGCCATGTTTTGGATGTTGTTGGGAAAGAAGTCTGTGTCTGGATTGCTACATGAACTTCTATGGCTACCAGACAGACCATCCCAGACTTGGTAGCTGGAAATAACAAAGGCTGATGGCTTCTCAGATTCTGTGGTCTGACTCACATGGCATCAGCTGGGATGACTCATGATCCAGGAAAGTCTCTGTCACGTGTCTGGGACCTCCATTCTCCTATGGGTAGTTTCCCCCCATGTAGTGTCAGCTCTCTAGGACTTTCCATGGGGCCTCTAAAGGGATAGCCTGGGCTTCCTCACATCATGGTGGTTGGGGTACAAGAGAGTGAATATGGAGCTACGAGGCTTTGTAAGGCCCAGGCCTGGAATAGTGTCCCTTCTGCATTCTGGTGGCCAGACCCACTCACAGCACCAGCCAGACCCAAGGATGGAGGCGAGAGGCCAGACCTTTCAGTATTAGGAGCGGCCTGTGTTTGCAGAGATGGGAGGACTGGTTGGCAGCTTTATTTGCAGACAGACTACGGAGCACATAGAACACAGTTTGCAAAGGGGCACTGCAAAGGGGCACACCAGGGCTGGCAGTGCTCTGACTTCCTGCGGAAAGTGCTGGAGGAGGGCAGACTGGGTGGCTTTCGAGATACTTTTTGTCTTCAACTGGATGTATCTTCTTTTAAGCTCTAGTTAGGATCTGTACAGCTCAAAGGCAGAGTTTGGTGTTGTATCCATTTCCTGCAATCAAGGCGCATTGAAGTTGTGCATTTGTATTCTGTTTTTGATTCCAGGCACTTTCTTTAAGTAAGAGCAGCGGAGGAGGTGACGTTCACCAAGGGTTCCAGTCTCTTCTTACGGAAATCAACAGGACTGACACGCGGTACTTGCTTAGAACTGCCAACAGGCTCTTTGGAGAGAAGTCTTATGATTTCCTCTCAGTAAGTCATACTTGCTGTTTTTGACTAAGAAAGTGAAGACACCGAGGCCGTGGGAAGGAGGAGTCACACAGCGGGTTATGAATTCATACACTTGCGCATGAACTCAGGTCTTCAAGTACTAACTTCACGCATTCCCTTAAACCCTGTTTCATTTTAATCTTCTATAAAATGAGCCTCATAATGAATAATGTCCAGATTTTTGTGAGGCTAATGAGAAAGTTATAAAAGAACTAACATGGAGCAAACACAATTCAAAGTGAATTGACTGAAACAAAGAAGTGATCAAAATGAGTATTTCTAATCATTGTTTTCAACATATCAATAATTTTTTATGCATTGTGATACTTGTTCAACCTTTTACACATGTAAATATTTCTATACTTTTTTTCCAGTGCAGAATTTTTGTAAAGTTATTTGTCTAATTATACTGGTTTTGTTTATTTATAGTGCTTTAATGCTTTTTTTTTATTTTTTAAAAACTACCCAAGTAGTATGTGAGTATCTGAGTACATGCATGTTGCTTGATGACTGTATTCTTGTTACATAAAAATGCAAATAAAGCAGTCAAAGTCAGAGTCCTCACAGCTGCTTCCACACCTCATCATTCCCCTCCCCAGCATAGAGCTTTTATAGATGCGATGTGTATCCTCCAGACATATACAAATCTGTTGTGTGGGTTTTTGTCTCTACCTCACGTCATTATACCAAGATATTATTTTGTAACTTGTTCTTTTTGCCCAACACTGTGTCTTAAATTCTTTGCATATATGAGGATCTTTCTCACTCTGTTTAACTGGTATCTGCTATTCTTAAGAATGGATGTACTAAAGCATACTTAGTATGCCATTCCCACACTGATGGGCATTCAGTGAAAGTTAGTGTATAATGACTCCCGTGCCCTATGTTCATGTGTTACTCCAAGATGGATTTGTATCAGGGAGGAAGGGAGTGAAGCTTTGAAGCTATAGCAAATACTGAAATTGTCCAGAGTACTGTGGCCAATTTACGTTCTCTTTAGGGGTACCAGCAGAGTGCTCATTTCCACTTTTCATCATCAATACTGCATGTTGTTAACCTCTTAAATTTTTATTATTAAGAGATTGAACAACTTTCCTTATGTTTATTGAACATTTGTGTCTTTTTTGCAAATTTTCTTTACACACTTTTTATTGGGTTGCCTTTTTCTTACTGGTTTATTCTTTTTATATGTTTGGGATATCAATCTTACTCTATCAGATGATTTTTTTCAATTTTTAAACTTGTTGCAGACTCACTGTTTTAAAATATTTAGAATAAAGTAAATGTAGTCAAGCATGAGGTCAAATAATGGTAAGATTTGTTCACTGCGGTGTGATTTTTTTTTTACAACCTGTTTTACTATTTTTATCAGTCTACTTCCTCGGCCATTGCCCCATCTCTTTATATGCCTTTGGCATAAAGAAGAACAAAACTTCCAATAAACACAAAAATTGGGTGATTTTCTTTAATTTACTTTCTTTTCTGATGGGTATCTTTAAGAAATCATTGGTGTTTCAAATCTTATTTTGATATTGAAATATAAGATAAAGGGTTTAGAAGCGCTTCTCAATTATTTCTTATCAATTTAGTGTTCCAAGAATCCAGTACCAATCACAACGAATAATTAGATGTTCCCTCAGTCTGATTAGTCATTGCTTATAAAATAGTAATTTAAATAGCAAACAGTTATTTTCAAGTGTGTTTAAAAGTTATAGAAATCAAAACAAAACAGATGAACATAGGGGAAGGGAAGGAAAAATAAGATACAAACAGAGAGGGAGACAAACCATAAAAGACTCTTACATACAGAGAACAAACCGAGGGTTGTAGAGGAGTCGGGGGGCGGGGTGTGGCATAAAGAGATGAAGGGCATCGAAGAGGGCACTTGTTGTAAGGAGCTCTGGGTGTTATATGTAAGTGATGAATCACTAAGTTCTATTCCTGAAATCATGACTACACTGTATGTTAACTAACTTGGATTAAAAAAAAAAGTTGTAGAAATCACCCAAGGGTGGGATGGGTTATCAACACATAAGTGCCCAGTTTGCTTCCAGACTGTTTTCTTAGGTTGAGAGACTGAAAACATTTTCAAAGGCATTGAGTGACAGCAGAGCAGCAAAGTTGGTGGAGCACAAAGTATCTGAGGACTAAGTAAAATGATACAGTAGATCACCTAGTGCAGTGTCTGTGACATGCTGAGATTTCATAAAACAGCACTAATGATAAGAATTCACCTGGTACTTGAATGGATTCCTAATCCTCATTTACAGGGAAAGACAAGGAGGCTTAGAGAAACAAAATGACTTTTTTAAAGCCATGCAGCTAATAAGCTGCAGGACTTGTGTTTGTAGCTGCATTACTGTGCCACATGACCTCTCTGACGCCGTATCAAAGGAGCAATGTGAAATCCTGTAATAGAAAAAGTCTTGAAAATACATAGCCATAAACTGGTCAGAAGAAGGATTGGGAAACCATTCCATAGCATGCTGTCCACAAATTAGTTTTTTGACTCCATTTACTTTCTAAGAGATTTTCTGCTTTTATATGGCATAATGTAAGTGTTCATTAATGTCATCATCCTTTAATAGACTATATTAACATGATACAGTTTAAACTTTTTTTTTTGAAAGCTGCTCATGATCTAAATCTAAGCCATCCAAAACGGTAGCCACTAGACACATGTAGCTATTTAAATTTCAGTGTAAATAATTAAAATTACAGTTCACTATTCAGTGGCACTGGCCATGTTCCAAGCATCAATAGCAGCACGTGGCATTGTTTTGGGCAGTGCAGATTTAGAACATTGCCATCATCACAGAACGTTGTAGTTGGCGGGAGGGGAGGGTGAGGGTAGTGTAGACTCATACACTTTGCACTGTTGTATGGAACAGCAGGCCCTTGTTTCCAGTCCATTGTTCTGAAATGTAGAGGCAGCTGTGGCTTCTGCTGTGGCAGGACTCACAGAGCAAACGCAGCAGCTTGTCAGGAATGACATTCTGTAGTAGCCGCATCTCTGTGTCTTTGTACTTACCTTGCTGCTGCGCACTTAATTCCTCAAAGACTCTGGTGGTTCATGATATTTGATATTCAGACAACTGTTTTACTAGGTTCAGAGGCTACGTTTAAACGTAGCTGAAAAGTGAGAAATTGGATTTTCAGTTAATTCCTGATATTTATTTGTACCTTATGTATGTAAGTCAAAATTGCCTACATTTTCATTTGGTGCAGTGAAGAAGTAAGCTGTAAGTGTTGATTATTTCTGCAGCCATGTGATGATGTTGCTCTGTGTCTCCTAGTCATTCAAAGACTCCTGCCATAAATTCTACCAGGCAGAGATGGAAGAGGTTGACTTTATCAATGCTACAGAAGAGTCCAGAGAACACATCAACACCTGGGTAGCTGATAAGACGGAAGGTGAAAATACAGCATTGCTCTATCTTAACAGTATCTTAATCGGTCTCATTGTCAATTCTTTCACAAGACCATCAAAATGTAAAGAGGAATGATGTTTTTCTCTAAATAACTGCAGGCTTTTAAAATCTGCTTCTGAAATACTGTCAATGTGTCTTATTTTCTCTAGTTCTTCCCTGTTCTCATCAATGTCTCTGTGATGTCTCTCAGTATTCAGTACAGCTGTTCCAGAACGATCCACTTTGTTGCCATTGCTGTTGTTAATGTTAATATACAGTCTTTCTTTTCACAAATACTGTAAAGAAAAGATCCAGATACAGTTCTCATCCTGTACAGATTACTGTGTGTTATTTCGGGACACTTGGTTAAGCCCTTAGGCACCTGCGGCTCTTAAACTCTTGTGTGTACTCCTAGCCTCTCACCTTTCTGACCGTCCCTTTCTTCAAGGGACCAAGCATTCCCTTCTGTCTGACTTGTGAATTCATCCTGTGTTCATCTTGTGGTTTGTCCAAGGGATGGAATTTTTCTTGCCAGGGCTTTTAAAGTTTTTGTTGCTGCTGTTGTTATAAAGACCAGAATCCCCTTATGTGGTTATATTTGGGAGATGATGAACTCTTTATCTGTGAACCTCACAAGGGGATTGTCCAGTCTAGATATTATCCCTGATGAATGCATCAGGAAACTCTTTTTTTAAAATTTAAATTTCAGTTAACATACAGTGTAATATTAGTTTCAGGTGTACAGTATACTGATTCAACACTTCTGAGCACTCCTCAGTGCTCATCAAGATAAGTGTCCTTTTAGGGGTGCTGGGGTGGCTCAGTCAGTTGAGCGTCCGACTTCAGCTCAGGTCATGATCTCACGGTCTGTGGGTTCGAGCCCCACTTTGGGCTCTGTGCTGACAGCTCAGAGCCTGGAGCCTGTTTCAGACTCTGTGACTCCCTCTCTCTCTGACCCTCCCCTGCTCACGCTGTCTCTCTCTCTCTCAGAAATAAATAAAACATTAAAAAAAAAAAAGATAAGTGTCCTTTTAATCCCCTTTACCTGTTTCAGCCACTCCCCTGCCCATGTGCCCCCTGGTAACCATCAGTTTGTTCTCTATAGCTAAGAGTCTGTTTTTTAGGTTTATCTTTCCCGGTCTTTATTCCCCCTTTGTTCCTTTCTTTTGTTTCTTAGATTCCACATATAGTGAGATCACATGGTGTTTGTCTTTCTCTGACTATCGGTAAATTCACTGATTCTTTAATTCTTCTTTTCAGGTAAAATTACACAGTTGTTATCTTCAGGTTCAGTCGACCCAATGACGAGTCTGATTCTCGTGAATGCCATCTATTTCAAAGGAAACTGGGATAGTCAGTTTAACAAAAGGCAGACCATGGAAAGACCCTTTAAAGTCAGCAAGGTAAATATTTCATATTAACAAAGGAGATTCTTGGAAACAGTCCGTGTGTTCACACTGGTTTTTAAAACATGCAAGAAAGCTCACCTCAAGTAGCTTGTGCCGCACGCGGCCTTAGGCAGCCCAGCATAAGGACCCCCCCAGAACACCTTCCCTTACTGCTTTGCTGTCTCATCAAGGGTAGCTCCGTACTCAGAGGATTCTGGTCCCATTGCCCGTGTCACCTGCCATACTGTTGCTAGGTGTTCTTTCTACAGTCACAAATCTGTTGTCAGTTGTCAGGCTTACGGTGCTTTCTGGCTTTCCAGAACTTCTGAGATAAAGTTTGGACTCCACAATATGGTATGTAAGGCTCTTTGCAGACCGGATCCTACCCCTTTATTCCCATTTCTCTATGTTCATTCCCATCAGTACCTGTATACTCCTTCCTTTCCAGAAGCATCTGGAAACCTTCCCTAAGAGTCCTCCTCTCCTGTGGGGATTTCTTTCTCCTCCTCTCAGTGGCCACAGTGCCCCCCTGCCTACCTCTTGGGGCTAGCATTGCAGAGGTTGGATACCCAGTTAGATCTTCTAAGCAGACGTGAGCCTGAACTTTCGGTTTCTCAAGAAACGTATTTTCCTTTGAGCTTTATTCTTTAAAAAAATTTTTTACATTTATTTATTTTTGAGACACAGAGAGACAGAGTGCAAGCAGGGGAGGGACAGAGAGAGAAGGAGACACAGAATCCAAAGCAGCCTCCAGGCTCTGAGCAAGCTGTCAGCACAAGCCGGACTTGAGGCTCGAACCCACGAACCATGAGATCATGACCTGAGCCGAAGTTGGATGCTCAACTGGCTGAGCCACCTAGGCACCCTTATTTTTTATTTTTTAATTTTTTTAATGTTTATTTTTCAAGGAGGGAGACAGAATGCAAGTGGGGTAGGGGCAGAGAGACAGGGAGAAAGAATCTGAAGCAGGCTCCAGGCTCCAGGCTCTGAGCTGTCAGTGCAGAGCCTGATGTGGGGCTCAAACACACGAGCTGTGACATCATGACCTGAGCTGAAGTCGGACACTTAACTGACTGAGCCACCCACCTGCCCTGCTTTGAGTTTTATTCTGAAACCAGCTGCCCTATTTTCACCTGGGTACATTATTTCTCTCCTTGAAATTAATCTTTAACAAGATGTATATTAGGACTTGATTCGTGGAAAGTTCATGTCCCCTAGCAGAGGCCTACAGGTGGGCATGGAGTGTGGTTGCCGGGGTACTGGGGTGGCAGGTGCTCCCAGGGAACCAGTTCTCTGTCTTCCTGCTCTGCCATGCTTAGCACGTGGCCCACTTTCAAAGTCACAGTCATGGTATCCACCATCCAGGCCGGAGGAAAGGAAAGGACACAAGGCAGAGCAAAAGTCTCCTTCAGGGTTCTGATATTCAGAAAGTGAAACCTGTCTTCTGTAACTCGTGGGCCAGAATTAGGTTCTGTCTCCTGTGTGGCTTCTGCTATAGCTGTGGGGGAGGTGAAGTCTTCTAGAAGTCTTGCTTCCTCATCTCCCCAATAGAGAAAGAGGAGTGTTGTAGGTGTTGAATGCACAGGCCTATGGGGATAGGGGGTTGTTGTGCCTGAAAGTGAACAGATTTTGAGTTTATCTGGATTTTTAAAATTCCTTTATTTCTAAATAAGATGAAACTTAATCTACACAATTGTATATTTAATGAATCATTCTCTTACTGAGATTGGATCCTTTTATCTTCTAAGACTAGGGGCTTTGAGCCCTGGATGGGTACAAGGAGAAATTGTCTCAGGCAGGGCTCAGCAAACTGCAGCCTGAGGTCAAAGCCAGCCCACCACTGTTTGTTTGTTTTTAAATAAAGTTTTAATGGAACACAAGCATGTCTATTTGTTTAAATATTTTAAGCTACAACTGTAGAGTTGAGTAGTTGGGACAGAAATTGGGTGGTCCATAAAGGCTAAAAATATTTACTGTCTGGCCTGTGATAGAACAAGTGTGCTGACAACCGGCCGAGGAGGTTAATGAGGAACGAGAGGGCAGGCGTGGCTCAGGCCAGTTTAGGTGAGCCTTTGCAAGGCACCGATGGAAGGCTGTAACAGAAGTTTCTTCCATTTAATGCAGAGTAATGTGCTGCCCCAGAGAACTGGGGACCGCAGCATGGGGCCAGACAGATGCAGAGCAGCTATAGGTCTTACACTGCACGTGAGTCAGGAGTGGAGGAGGGCTGTTGGCTGGGATGTGGTCGCTGTCCTTGGGCCTTTCTTACTGCCTGGCTGGGGATGTACTGGTGACAAATGCATTTTTCTCCTAGTAAGATGTGTTCATTTTGCCTGGTCCTTTCAGTTTTCCTGTCCTTTAATTGTTTATCCATTTATTCAGCAGATGTTGGTTTGGGACCAGGCATCATGCCAGGTACTATCACAGTGTACAAAACCAGCAACACATCCCTCCCATGAAGCTTGTCTTCCTGGGGGTGAGACAGTGAGCATAAATAAGAAAAGAGCGTATGGGTTAGTGGCAGTGATCCAGAGACAGACACAGTGGAGAGGCACAGGTTGTTGGTGGGGGTACGGTTTCAGGTGGGCTCTCCTGGGATGGCACTTACTGGGATTGCCCATGGAACCATCAAAGGGCAAAGGGAGGTAGGAGCACAGGGCATACGAGATAAGCTCTTGTCAGCCTTCCAGGTCTTATTAAAGACTTGGGATTTTTTTACTCCCTGGGAGTAGAGGGGGAGCTGCAGAAAGGTGTTCAACCACAGAGTGATTTGATCTCATTTGTGTTAATATTTTAAAAGCAGAGCCAATCCGATTTGCTGAGTCCATTGTGGGGTGAAAGACAGGAGTTTTTGATGATGGGATGAGTGGCATTGCTGTCACCTGAGCTGGAGAACATTGTAGATGGAGCAGACCTGGAAGGGAATATGAGGAGCCCTGTATGACACGTGACATTGGAGCCTTCTTTAATGTACAAACACAAGTGCCAAGTCAGCAGTAAGATGTTTGGGAGTGTAATATATCTGGAGTTCGCAGGAGAAGTCCCAGCTAGAAATCTAAATTGGAGAATTCTGTTTAAAGTCACAAGATTGAGGTCACTGGGAGACACACAGTCTAAGGACTGAGCCCTGAGTACCCCAGGGTTTGGAGGATGAGGGAATGAAGATGGGCTGGCAGAAGAGGGGTTTGAGGTGGTATTCTGGAAACCACGGAAGTGTTTGTAGAACCCAGGCTGGCCAGTTCTGTCGATTTGTCTGATGTGTCCACTGGGTCTTACTTCAACTTAACATTCATCTGTTTCCTTTTTTAGAATGAGGAGAAACCTGTGCAAATGATGTTTAAAAAATCCACCTTTAAAATGACCTATATCGGAGAAATATTCACCCAGATTCTGGTGCTTCCCTATGTGGGCAAAGAGCTGAATATGATCATCATGCTTCCAGATGAAAACACTGATTTGAAAACGGTAACAAATGCTGAGTGATCATCGCTCTGTGATGGCAGGGGGATGGTGTGAACAGTTTCTGAAGCTAGCATCACTTCCTGTTACTACCGTCTTGCCCCGCAGAGCCCAGAGCATTCACATCCCAGCAGACAGATCTGTTGGGCAGCACTGGTATGGATCTAAAAATCTTCAACTCTCTCCTTCTAGGTGGAGAAAGAAATCACTTATGAGAAATTCACAGAATGGACGAGGCCAGACATGTTGGATGAAGAAGAGGTGGAAGTGTTCCTCCCTAGATTCAAACTGGAGGAGAATTACGACATGGGGAACATCCTTTGTGCTCTGGGCATGACCGACGCCTTCGATCAGGGGAAGGCAGACTTTTCTGGAATGTCGTCCAGGAAAGACCTCTATCTGTCCAAAGTGGTGCACAAGTCTTTTGTGGAAGTCAATGAGGAAGGCACGGAGGCCGCGGCCGCCACTGCGGCCATCATGATGTTGCGATGTGCGAGAATCATGCCCAGGTTCTGCGCCGACCACCCCTTCCTTTTCTTCATCCAGCACAGCAAAACCAACAGTATCCTGTTCTGTGGCCGATTCTCCTCCCCGTAAGGAGATGGTGGGCGCTGTACACGGTCCTTCTCCTCCCTCCTACTGACCTACTTTTTCTCTGACCCTTCACAATGTGCCTACAATGCAAAGTGACCTTTGGTGACAATCCAAAAATAAAAGGCCCAGTTTTGAAATCCCATGTTCTAGACTCCTGTATGTCCGTGTGTTCACATGTCTGATGTTCCTTAGGATCTGAAACTGCCATTCAGGAAGGTCTGTGCTCATGTCGGCCGGGCCAGCACGGGCTGCTTAGCCAATCCCCCTGCTCTGAGAGGTCCCATCCATGCTCACAGCCGCGAGGCCCTCAGGTCTTCACTTAGGGGCAGAGTGTAGCTCTTCTCCAGGCACAAGAGGGTACCTGGTGCGCTCTCTACTCAGTGGCACTGTCAGTGAGGGGACAGGGTGATGCAGCCTGTGAGGAGTGGCAGGCCATGGAGAACCCCCTGGCAAGCTCTATCCCAAACTTGTTGCAAGCACCCCAGAAGCCTGCAGAGAAGCAAGGAGAGCAGTTACCTTAGACTGGGGAGAAAGCACCTGTTGGCCACCTGTGTTTCTGCTTTTATTGTCACTTGTAATCCTAGAGATCTGCGGCCACACACCTGTTCAGATGGACAACAGCCAGTTTCCATGAATGATTTAAATTGCCACCAGGGGCCAGAGATGGTCAGGCAGGTTCCTTTCATAGTGGTGCAGTCTAAGACCTCATCATGAGTTGTAAATACCAGACAATTTTGTTTTACTGCAAGCCTTAGTGGAAAATGTGGCAAGGTTTCTGTGGCCACTTGTGTTACTTGCTAGAAACGCAATCACCATGCTTAGAGACACTCGAACCTATTGATGCGTGGGGTTCAAGTGGGAGGGCTGTGCTGTGTTTTGGGGACAGCCTCAAGGACTTCGTCCAGGACCTATCCTGATGTGATCAGAACTTAACTGACGCGATTTATATTTCCTTTCTGTTGCTGGTCCACTTTCTCCATTGTACCCAAGCCAGCAGCTTAGCCGTGGGGAGAGGCTGGTGATGAGGGAAACAAAGGCAAGAGAAATGTAGCTTACAATTAAATCTCCTTGCAGCTGGCAGCTGGCTAGTAAACACCTGAAACATACAGAGCCTGACCTTCCTAAAGAAACTCATGCTGCCTTAGTGCCTTCATGTTTATGTTTTATTAAAGTGAAGAGCAACCTTATCTTAGCAGCTAGCTCCTCAAGGTCCTAAAAGCCTTGCTTCAAAATTCCTTAAAAACTTACTTTATCCCTATCTCCCTCCGTCCACAAACTTGGAAGTATATAATCAGTCACTCCTCATGATCCCAGGGCAGCCCTTTCTGCCTACAGGTCCTGTCCCCATGCTATGATAAAATCACCTTTTTGCACCACAAACGTCTCAAGAATTTTTCTTAGCCGTTTGCTCACAAACCACACTTCATAATTTCATCAGCTGGGACTGAAGACACAATGTTATGAGTGGTTTGAGGGGCTATGTGGGGTTGCTGGTTGGGTCACTGTCAT
>NW_027530974.1:1757312-1760597 GCF_008692635.1 Crocuta crocuta | reverse complement strand
CCTGTCATCCCCCCCCCCCCCCACCTGCCCTGCCCCCAGCACTGTGTGTGTTTGCTGCTGTCTGGAGAAGTGTCAGGCTGTGTCAGTAGGAAGTTACAAAAATGAACACCAGTGGCCGTGTTCTAGACCTATAGTACAGTAAGACCTTAACCATGTGAAAGGCCACAGTGCATACAGAATAAACAACATGCATATGCTCTAAGAGCTCCCACAGAATTCTCTCTAAAACTGTAGCTGTCAAATTGCCTTTGGAGGGTCCCTCAACATCTAATTTTAGTAAAAGGCACAGTCACCAGAATAATGTTTCCACATCTTTTATGAAATTGCACCAGAAGACATTTCCATTATGTTCTGCAGTGTTTCCTGTAAGGATCTACAACATAAAATCCTCCCAGGACTTAATTCTAGGAAGAAGTTAATCCCAACCACTTACAAAGGTTTACGGAGCACCTGCCTTGCATTAGGTGTTTTACATAGATGATTTTATTTGATCCTCAGCAATGAATAAACCCGGGAGGAATCTGAGGCCCAGGGGGTTAAGTAACGTGAACAGTTTCTGGCAACCAGCAAAGGGACAGAACTCCAAACCTCGGCTTCTGGGGGGTTGAGTGGAGACCGCGGCTCCCACTAGGACAGCCAATCAGCAAAGCTGTGCCTGAGAGCAAGAAATGTCCCAGCCTCCCATGAGAAGTCTCGTTTCTCAGCTTCTGTTTTCCCCTCTGGAAAAGCGGGGCTGGGACATTTCCAGCCCTGAAAACCCACGAAGTACTGGATCCCGAACAAGGGCCCTGGGTGTGGAACCAGGGCCGGTGCGGCAGGCCCTAGGAAAGCCGCCAGGGCGCCCGCCTCCCCGGCACCGCCCGAGCGAGGTGCTGCGGGTCCCCGCCCCTACGATTCCGCCCCTACGATTCTCAGAGGAGTGGCCTCCGGGCCGCGGCCTCGATGAGCTTGCAGGTGCGGACGCCTGGGAGGCCCTGCGCACGGGGTAGTGGCGTCCAGGGGCGCCCTCTGCGCGCTGACCGCCGCGAGGCTGAGGCCGGGCCGCAGAGCCTGCGTGGAAGTGGATGGACTGCGGGGCTCGCACACCAGCCAGTTCTCATCTTCCGTGCTCGCTGGTGGGCAGCACGAAGACGGGCTCCGTTGGCGTTCCTAGCAGGTGGAGGCGGGGGACTGGGGCACGGGGGTGGAGAATCCTAAGAGTGGCGGCCGCTGGAGCTGGGATTTGGATGCACCTAAGGAAGTTTCGGAGTCCTGGGGTCATGCACTACTGAGCCCCCTTCCACGCTCGGATTTCACTGCTATTTCTTAAGATCTGTTCCGTAGTGGGCATGACCCAGAAATCTGGTCGTCGGGATCATCTTGAGCAGTAATCCAAAATCCCGTGGCTTCAGGTGAGTAGAAGAGCTGCAAGAAATTTATACACTGATATTTTGAAAATAGGTTCCAGGATTGTAGGTGGGTTTTGCATATTATTATTATTTTTTGGAGACTACACACACACACACACACACACACATAAAATTTTTCTACAACGAATGTGTATTCTTAATATAATCATGAAAAATAAAAACTGCACAGGCACGAGAGTCTCTGTTATATTGTGGAGTAGGATGTGCAGAGTCTGTTCTTTCCTTTTAAAAAGAATATAGTCACTGTGCTGTGCATTACATGCCCAAGATTTATTTCGTATACCTGGAATTTTTTTTGCCTGGAAGTTTGACCATCTTCACCCATTTCACTCACCTTTGCCCCAGCCCTCAGCTCTGGCAACCACCAGTCTGTTCTCGGTATCTATGAATTTGGGTGGTTTACCCCTTTGTTTTAGATTCTCGATGTAAGTGAGATCACATAGTATTTGTCTTACTCTGTCTGACTTACTTCATTAGCGTAATGCCCTCAAGGTCCATCTATATTGTCACAAAGAAGGATTTCTTTCTTTCTTTTTTTTTTATGGCTGAATAATATTCCTGTGTGTGTGTGTGTGTGTGTGTGTGTGTGTGTGTATCTGTGTGTCTGTGTGTTTATCACGTTTTCTTTATCCATTTATCCATCAGTTGGCACTTGGGTTGTTTCCATGTCTTGGCTATTGTATATAATGCTGCAGTGGACATAGGGGTGCAGATATCTCTTTGAGATAGTGATTCCATTTCCTTTGGATATGTATCTAGAAATGTAATTGCTGGATCATATGGTTTCACTAATTTATAATCCCACTAACAGTCCACAGGGGTTGCCAACACTTGGGATTTCTCATCTTTTTGATATAAAATCATTCTAGTAGTTATGAATTGATTATCTCATTGTGGCTCTGATTTGCATTTCCCTGATGATGAGTGATGTTGAGCATCTTTTCAGTTGTCTGTTGTCCATCTGTATGTCTTTTTTGGAAAAATGTATATTCACTTACTCCCAGTTTTTAATTGGATTGTTTGCTTTGCCATTGAGTTATGTCTATATCTATCTATCATCTATCTATAAAATATATAAATATATAGATAACATAAATATGATTTCTTCTCAGATGTATGATTTGCAAACATTTTCTCCCATTTTATAGGTTACCTTGTCATACCAGTTCATACCATTCCTTAGGAGACCAGTTTTGGTGATGGATTCCTTTATGGAAGCTTTTTAGTTTGAAGTAGTACCACTTGTTTGTTTTTGCTTTTGTTGCCTTTGCTTTTGGTGTCAAATCCAAAAAAAAATCATTGCCAAGACCAATGTCAAGGAGCTCACCCCCCCCACATCATGTTTTCTTTTAGGAGTCTTATGATTTCAGATCTTACATTTAAGTCTTTAACTCATTTTGAGTTATTTTTTTGTGTACAGTGTAAGATAGTGGTCCAGTATCATTCTTTGCATGTGGCTGTCCAGGTTTCTCAACACTATTGAAGACTGTCTTTTCTCTATTGTGTAGTCTGGGCTTCTTTGTTGTGAATTAATTGACCATATATGTGTGGGTTTGTTTCTAGCTCTCTAATATTCTGTTAATGTATTCTAGCGTCAATCTATTTATCTTGTTATTTTAAACCCAACTTGCGTTTGATTACTATAGCTTTGTAAAATAGTTTGAAATCGGGAAATGTGATCCGGCTCTGTTCTTTCTCAAAATAGCTTTGACTCTTTGGGTTCTTCTGTGGTTCCACACACTTTTTAGGATTGTTTGTTCTATTTCTCTGAAAAATTTGCTGATTTTTGTATATTGATTTTATATCCTGCAACTTTGCTGAATTTGTTTGTAACAGTTCTTTAGTTTGTGTGTGGAGTCTTCAGGGACTCCCCAGA
>NW_027530974.1:1707388-1757221 GCF_008692635.1 Crocuta crocuta | reverse complement strand
AATTCACAGGGATATATATATATACATATATATATATATAAAAAATATCATATGTAAATAAAGACAATTTTACTTCTTTCCAATTTGGATGTCTTTTATTTCTTATTCTGCTTAATTGCTTCGGCTGAAACTTCCAGTACTGTGTTGAATAAAAGTGTTGACAGTTGGCATCTTTGTAATGTACCTGATATTAGAGAAAAATCCTTCAGTTTTTCACTGTTGAGTATGATTTTAGCTGTGGGCCTGTCATATATGGCCTTTACTATGTTGAGGTATGTTTCCATTACACCCACTTTGTTGAGGTGCACTTTTATCATGAATGGATTTTGAATTCTGTCAAATGCTTTTTCTGCATCTATTGAGATGAGTATATGGTTTTTATCCTTCATTTTGTTAATGTGATGTATCACGTTGTTTGATGTGTGGATGTTGCATTCCTGGAATAAAACCCACTTGATTATGGTGTATGATCCTTTTAATGTATTATTGAATTCAGTTTGCTAATATTTTGTTGGGAATGTTCTTTCCTTTGAAGTCATCATAAATGCCTGCAAAGGTGTTCTTTCACATTTCTCCTATCTTATCCTCTTTCTTCCTTAAGTTCTTATATCAGTTCATTCTTTCAAACTACTCAGTGTTAAAATATCAGTGCAGGCACAATTGTGGTTGGAATGGTCGTCTCTCAATTTGACCAGTTGGCCTACAATGGCCATGCAGATGGTGGCCAGAGCCAAGAGAAATGCCTGTCCTTGGATGCATTTCAGTATCTTTATTTCAATAAATTACTTTGACTTCATATTATTCTTTCTGAAGGTTTCATATGTGGTCTGAGGAAAGGAGAATGGAATCATCAGTTAAGGCCCAACTATTTTGTGAATGCACCAGGGCCATGTTTTTATTCACTCCTTCACTGAGACAGTTTGGATCTTGGTGAACAGGGCATGCCTTGCAGTCAGGTGGAACCTGAGTTCAAATTCCCAGCAATAGAAACTATGTAACAATCAAGGCACAAATCAGTCTTAGCCAAAATATGCGCAGAATGAAATAAAACAAAATGGAACAAAATGAAAAAACGACTCAATTGCACATGGCTAGCACAGCTTTGATAATATAAAGATAGTACGGACAAGTTGAATTTATCCTAGGAATCCACTCAATGCAATGTGATAAAATTAACATCATCTGTCTCATTTTTAGAACAAAGGAGAAAAAATTTAATAGCAGATGCAGAAATAGCTGTCTAACCTTACAGCAGAAGACAGTGGAAGACAGTGGCTAATAGACACAATAATAGGCCTATTTATTGATAGTTGTTTTTTGATCAGCTAGAGCAAATGCTGAACCCTTTATACACTAATTTCCATAGCTATCTTTTGAGATCAACTTATATTGCTGTTATTATTTTTAATATGTAGACAAAACTGGATAAAATTTCTTCTCAACAATAGAAGAGTGTTCCCAGTCTCATTAAAAACCCTTTCTTTTTACAGTCATTTAGATACTTTCTTAGAATGCCAAGGACAATTACGTTACAGATTTCTTGAAATTCATATGTACACATGTCACTTTGCTGAAAAGTAGTGGAAAACAAAGGGAAATGAATGCTGAAAGTAGGTGTCAGAACTTCTCTGTGAACTTGTAGGTAACTTAAAAATATTCTTTTTTAGAAGTCACATTTCCTTTTCCTCCCCCATTCTTAGAAGAAATAGATCAATACACAGCTGAAATCAGATTAGAGAACAATGCACACATTTTTCTGAAAACCTAGAATTATTTTTTCAGTATCTAAAGCCTATGTAACACCTATACACAGCTGTATAACATGAAATATTAAAGTGTGAAATCACGTGTGCCTGGGTGGCTTAGTTGGTTTAGAGTGCGACTTTTGGTTTTGGCTTAGGTTATGACTCCAGGGTTCATGAGTTCAAGTCCTGCATCAGGTGAGCCCCACTTCTCTCTCTTTCTCTGCCTCTGCCTCTGCCTCTTGCTCACTCGTGCATCTCACCCTCTCAAAAAAAAAAAAAAAAGAATTGATTGTTTTATTCTTAGAAATTTAGTTACTGACTGCCAATTTGTTTTTTTTTAAGTGAACTTAAAAATATTTCTTGTAAAAATGGTCTTTAGAAATATATATTTTAAGGGGCACCTGGATGGCTCAGTCAGTTAAGCATCCAACTTCAGCTTAGGTCATGATCTCATAGTTCTTGAGTTTGAGCCCTGCATCAGGCTCTGTGCTGACAGCTCAGAGCGTGGAGCCTTCTTTAGATTTTGTGTCTCCGTCTCTCTCTGCCCTTCCCTGCTCATGTTCTGTTTCTCTCTGTCTCTCTCAAAAATAAAATAAACATTAAAAAAATAGAAATATATTTTTAAAAAGATTATAAATTAATATATACATTAAAAACATACATTAAAGCAAAATTTTAAAAATATACTGATTATCTAAATGTTTAAAAAAATAAACAATAATTATCCTTGCTACCTATATTTTAATTTCTTCTTAGCTGAATCTGCTGAAATGTCACTGGCATATTTCACAAACATTTATTTTTCAATATGATCTTACTAAAGTTTTTTGACAATTTTTCATCCATTGAATAATTTAAAATAATTTGAAATTATTGTCATCATCAATCAACTCTCATCTGTTGATGGCCTCTTGGCTTTATAGGCAGGTGGCCTGTGCCACCACTCTGAGCCCTTCTCAGAAGAGCCACACTTGGATTAATGATCTCTTATTATCATCATCTTGAAGTTCAAAGTTTTGATCAGAGGATCCTTCATTTTCATTTTTCACTGGATCCTGCAAATTATGTAGCCAGACCTGCTGTAGACTACAGCATCTTTTTAATTGAGAAAACACTCAGGTGCTGAGGGACCTAGGTAAGCTCAGAGCAAATTCTGAAAAATAAAGATCTCAATTCTATTTTTTTCATACTAAAATTGAGAAAGCAAATTTCTAGCCTTTAATGATTGTGGACCCTGCTCCTGGGCTCCCAGGAAAGCTATACTTAACTTTCACCAAGGTCGGAATGACTTCACCAAACTTCAGAGCATGAACTCTCTGCAGGAAGCTATTACCTGCTCCTCAGTAAATAACCTAGAAGAAACATTTCAAACTAAAGATAAGAGTAAAAATCTCCCTAAATTCCTATCCATACCTGGAAGCCTGCAACCTTATACATGCTAAAGGCATGAGATAAAGTTTCTTATCTTCTGGAATGTCTTCTGTTACAATGATGCAACAAAAAACATACCTAAGTGTGTATTGCACAGAGCACTCTCTTTATGGAGATCAAGTATCCCCAGCATGTGTCTTCTCTTTAGCTGGAATAAAACTCATCCTTTTTCTTTTTTTAGAAATTCTGAAAGAATTGTTCATTTTGTACTGACAAAATGTGTAAAGGTATAAATATTTCGGTGGGAATATTTCCATAGTTTCGGTCTTTTTGCCTCCACACAACATGTGTTTCTTTTCCAAATATTTTTATAGGACAAAGCTTATCAAATGATTTATCTATATAATTCTTCTGAAGTTTTCACCAAATTTATATGCTACAGAACTTTTTGACCCCAGCTTCATTGGATTCTAATATAGAGTATATATTTATACAATTAAAAATAGGAACTCTCTCTAAAGATTCTTCCCATCAGCCAAGATATTCCCAAATTCAGTTGTATCAGCTGTATACTTTCAGAATTCAGTTCTGTATACAGTTGAGCTCAGGTTATTAATTTGTCACATTCTCCCATGTCCCTGTAGATACAACTTTGAATTTTGTGTTTGACGATTTCAAAATCATCAAAATTTTAGTTTAGAGACTCCATTCTGAATACTTTGATTAAACATTTCCAATTGATTTTTTAATAAGTACATTTTCATTCATGATTTTGTCAATTTGAGTGCTGTCTCTTTTCTTTTTGAGAAGCCTGTCAATTTTGTTTATTTTTTTTCAGAAAACCAACTCTTGGTTCCATTGATCTGTTCAACTGTTTCTTTGGTTTCTATATTGTTTATTTCTGCCCTGATTTTTATTATTTCTCTTCTCCTACTGGGTTTGGGGTGCTCTTGTTGCTCTGCCTCTAGTTCCTTTAGGTAAGCTGTTAGATTTTGTATTTGTGCTCTTTCTAGTTTCTTGAAATAGGCCTGGAGTGCAATGTACGTTCCTCTTAGGACTGCCTTTGCCGCATCCCATAGAGTTTGGATTGTTGTATTTTCATTTTCATTTGTTTCCATATATTTTTTAATTTCTTCTCTAATTGCCTGATTGGCCCATTCGTTCTTTAGTAGGGTGTCCTTTAACCTCCATGTTTTTGGAGGTTTTCCAGACTTCTTCCTGTGATTGATTTCAAGTTTCATAGCATTGTGATCTGAAAGTGTGCATGGTATGATCTCATTTCTTTTATATTTATTGAGGGCTGCTTTATGTCCCAGTATGTGATCTATCTTGGAGGATGTGCCATGTGCATTTTAGAAGAAAGTGAATTCCATAGCCTCAGGATGTAGAATTCTAAATGTATCTGTCAGATCCATCTGGTCCATTGTGTCATTCAAGTCCATTGTTTCTTTAGTGATTTTCTGTCTGGTTGATCTATCCATTGCTGTAAGTGGAGTATTAAAGTCCCCTGCTATTAGCACATTCTTATCCATAAGATTGTTTCTGTTTGTGATTAATTGTTTTATATATTTAGGAGCTCCCATATTCGGTGCGTAGACATTTATAATTGTCAGTTCTTCCTAACAGATAGACCCTGTAATTACTATATAATGCCCTTCTTTATCCCGTGTTACTGTGTTTAATTTAAAGTCCAGTTTGTCTGATATAAGTATAGCTACTCCAACTTACTTTTGACTTCCAGTAGCATGATATATATTTCTCCATCCCCTTACTTTTAATCTGAAGGTATCCTCCAGTCTAAAATGCATTTCTTGTAGACAGCAAAGAGATGGATTTTGTTTTTTTATCCATTCTTCTACCCTATGTCTTTTGATTGGAGCATTCAGCCCATTTAATTTCAGTGTTATTATTGAAATAATAACATTTCATTGTGTTGTTTGTGGGATTCATGCTTGTGGTAGTGTCTCTAGCATCTTGTGTTCTTGCANTTATCTCTCTTTTTCTCAGCTTCCTCTTTTTCTATGATTGTGTCTTCTAAATCATTTATTCTCCTTTCTGCCTCTTCAATCAGTGCATTGGACGCCTCCATTTTATTATGTATCTCATTTATAGCATTTTTTAATTCATCATAACTATTTTTGAGCTCCATAGTGTTTGTAGAAATAGTTTCTCTAATAATGTCTTCCATGCTTTTTTCAAGCCCAGAAATTAATTTTATGACTATTGTTCTAAATTCTTGTTCAGTTATGTTGCTTATATCTGTTTTAAGCAGTTCTTTAGCTGTCAGTTCTTCCTGGAATTTCTTTGGAGGAGAGTTCTTCCGTTTCATCATTTTGGTTAGTTTTCTATCTCTTGTTAATGTTAAAAGCTTGCTGTACACTCTGCCCCTGGGAGTTCTGCTGTATTAAAGAGGGCTCTTTGACTGTTCAGGACCTGTCCATCCAGAAAGTGTTCTTTGAATGGTGTCTCTTGGTTTCTTTTGTTGAGAGTTTGGTTATTTTGTTTCCCTACTAGTAGAGGTATTTGGGACTCTCCACCATGTGTACTTTGGCTTGTTTCTTGAGGTAGCCCTGGAAAAAGAAAACAGACAACCACACAGGGAACAAAGGTACACAAATGCACAGACAAAACCAATAAATACGCAAACCCAGTCTCATGTAAAAACAACAATAACAAAACAGCTCTCTGGAGGGGATGGGCGTGGTTTGGTGTAGGCAGGTCTCACCTCCACTGTGTCTGGCTGGCCGCTCTCTGAGGCCCCGCCTTGGTGGTTGTGGGCAGAAGAATGGCGTCGCCCCAGTCCCTTCTCAACCAAGCATTGCAAACCACTCACTTGGGTCCGATCTCCCTGTGTGGAGGACTTAGCCAAGGCGGGCTGAGTTCTATGCCCCATATGCCACCCCATTTCCAGGTCCCAGAGTCGGCGGACTTTGTCTACACTGCCCGAAACAGTCCCGCAGGTCTCTGCTTCCCTGCTGCTGGGGATTGAGTGGTGGGTNCACACAGGGAACAAAGGTACACAAATGCACAGACAAAACCAATAAATACGCAAACCCAGTCTCATGTAAAAACAACAATAACAAAACAGCTCTCTGGAGGGGATGGGCGTGGTTTGGTGTAGGCAGGTCTCACCTCCACTGTGTCTGGCTGGCCGCTCTCTGAGGCCCCGCCTTGGTGGTTGTGGGCAGAAGAATGGCGTCGCCCCAGTCCCTTCTCAACCAAGCATTGCAAACCACTCACTTGGGTCCGATCTCCCTGTGTGGAGGACTTAGCCAAGGCGGGCTGAGTTCTATGCCCCATATGCCACCCCATTTCCAGGTCCCAGAGTCGGCGGACTTTGTCTACACTGCCCGAAACAGTCCCGCAGGTCTCTGCTTCCCTGCTGCTGGGGATTGAGTGGTGGGTGGGGAAGTGTCGCAGCCTCAGATCCACTGGGGTCAAGCAGCGATACAACCTGGGATCCAAGGCCTCTGCACCCTGCCTGCGTGTGGGAACGCAGCAGTTTCAGGGCTGGCCCGCCGCAGCCACCAACGCTGCCCTTCTAATTGATTTTGAACAAGATGCACGTGACATTTCGGGAACTCAGTTCAAAGGTTAATATCATCATTGGACATTTCGGCTAATTTAAAGTGATTCTTTTTTTATTTTTTTATTAAAAAAATTTTTTAATGTTTATTTCTGAGAGAGACAGACAGACAGCATGAGCAGGTAAGGGTCAGAGAGAGAGGGAGATACAGAATCCGAAACAGACTCCAGGCTCTGAGCTAGCTGTCAGCACAGAGCCCGACGTGGGGCTTGAACCCACGAACCGTGAGATCATGACCTGAGCTGAAATTGGATACTCAACTGACTGAGCCACCCAGGCACCCCTAAAATGATTCTTGCAAAGAGCACATGTAACCACATTCCACCTGCTGATAGACACCAAAGGGGAAAAGCATGTACTTCCATGTTGACGTGTGGATTGTGTTCATCAGCAACTACATCACAAATAATTTGTAGTTGTGATTATATAAAAAATATTTGTAAATTTGCACAAGTATATATTATCTTTCTGGGAAGAATATTACAACTTGTTATTGCAGTCTGAACGGTGTGTATATTATAACCAGCTCCAAGTCATTTCCTCCCCAAAGGTTTTTAATTTAGTAAGAATATTGTTTTTGCATGGGAGTGTGTTCCATCAAAATTTGATTCATATTGTCATTACAAAAATCTTCACTGATACACATTTTTAAACTAAGTTAATAGCAGCATTTATTCACAGAGTTTATTACATATTTCCCCCCCGGGGGACACAACTCCCAAAAGCTTAACTTTGATTCTATTGATGAATGAAATTAAAAACCTAAACTGCTTTTTTATTTGAAGCCTTGATAAAACTGGCTTTCACAATATGTAATTTGTCTTCTGGTAATGGAGCCAACATTTGCACATATTGGTTTACTTTTTGAAAATGGCAGAAACTGATTTAGAATAACAGTCGTTTGATCAAATGGAAAGTCTGCCTCACAAAGTCATACATACATTCACCCCCCACAGCTGCACTTATTAGATTGTCATCTGTGGGTAGAATTTTCTTAAAATGACTACTGCCTTTTGAAGGAAATGCTGATATTTTGTTTGAGTGAGAGAGGGTGAGAGCAAGGGAGAGCATGCACACAAGTGGGGGAGGGGCAGAAAGCAAGGAAGTGAGAGCGAATCCCAAGCAGGTGTGTGGAGCCTGACATGGGGCTTGAACTCATGAACTGTAAGATGATGACCTGAGCTGAAACCAAGAGTTGGATGCTTAACCAGCTGAGCCACCCAGGCGCCCCAATGCTGGTATTTTCTTACAGACAGCATCTTCTGGTCTTCAGATGGTTAGAGATCTTTCTGTGCTACCCACTGTGGTGGATGATAAACACCATTCTGTGCACATTACTCACTCTGTTTGATGAGATAAGAAAATGCAGTACTTAATTTTTGAGTCCACTCCTTGCTGAAATGATTTATTGGAAAATAAAGAAGTACAGGGGCACCTGGGTGGCTCAGTCGGTTAAGCATTAAACTTTGGCTCAGGTCTGATCTCACAGTTCGTGGGTTTGAGCCCTGCATTGGGCTCTGTGCTGACAGTTCAGAGCCTGGAGTCTGTTTCAAATTCTGTGTCTCCCTCTGTCTCTGCTCCTCCCCTGCTCATGCTCTCCCCACCCCCACCCCCAAATAAATAAACATTAAAAAAAAATTTAAAAGTATAACCACACAAAAAAAATGTAGATTTTCACTCAATAATGAATGATAAAATCACTGTTTCCAGAGAGCTTAGACTTTTTTTCCCTATAATCTCTATAACCAGATTTTCTATAATACATAATAACTGGATTGGTCAGCCTCTATTTCCCAGTATATATTTCACATATGTCTACACTATAATTTTCCTTGTTTCCAACTGACCCTGCCACATAGTGGCCTCTCATTTGCCTTGTATGAACCACGGCACAACCAGGTGGCAGTTGAGGAAAGAAGTACCAAATACTTCTCCCATGACACTGGAGACCAGAGGGACTTACCTGTCCCTAGCCACTCTGACCAAGCACACCACCTTGCCAACAGAAACGCTGTGGTTTTATCAGTAAGTTAGTTCCTCATACTGGGATACCTTGATCTTGAGGTTTGGGTTCCAGACCACCACACTGAAGTAAATATTGCAATAGAGCAAGTCAAATGAATTTTTAATTTCTCAGTGCATATAAAAGATATATTTACACTATTCTATAGTCTATTAAGTATGCAGTAATAGTGTTATATCTAAAAAATGTACATAACTTATTTATTGCTAAAAATGCTAACCATCATCTGAGCCTTTAGAGAGTGATCTTTTTGCTGGTGGAGGGTCTCTTGTAGAAGTTGATGGATCAGGCTGGTGGTTGCTGAAGGTTGGGTGCTGTGGCTATAACTTAACATAACAATGAAGTTTGCGGCATTGATTGACTCTTCTAGTTGTGAGCAATTCCTTTGTAGCATACAATGCTCCTTGATAGCATTTTACTCATAGAAGAACTTCTTTCAGAATTGGAGATTGTCCTCTCAAATTTTGCCGATGACTTATCAACTAAGTTATGTAATATTCTAAATCCTTAGTTGTCCTGTCAACAATCTTCACAGCGTCTTCATCAGCAGACACTTCCAACTCAGGAAACCACTTTCTTTGCTCATCTGTAACAACAGCTCCTCATCCGTTCAAGTTTGATCACGAGATGGCAGCAGTTCAGTCACATGCTCAGCCTTCACTTCTAATTCTAGTTCTCTGGTGTTTCCACCCCAACTATAGTTACTTCCCCCACTGAGGTCCTGAACCCCTAGAAGTCATCCTCGAGGGTGAGAATCAACTTCTTCCAAACTCCTGCTCATGTTGATGTTTTTACCTTTTCCCACGAATCGGGAATGCTTTGAATGGTATTCGGTAAATCCATTCCAGGTTTTCAACTGACTTTGCCCAGATCCATGAGAGCAATCATGTTATATGACATCTCTAGCCTTACAAGATGTATTTCTTAATTAATAAGACTTGAAAGTTGAAATGACACCTTGATCCAAGGGCTTCAGAGCAGATGTTGTATTAGCAGGTATGGAAACAATATTCATATTGTACATTTCTGTTGGAGCTCTTGGTTGACCACGTGCATTGTCAACGAGCAGGGATATTTTGAATCCTTTCTTTTGAGCAGTGGGTCTCAACAGTGGCCTTTAAATATTCAGTAAACCACATTGTCAACAGATATAGTGTCATCCAGGCTTTCTCGTTCTAGACCACAGGCAGAGTAGACTTAGCATAATTCTTATGGGCCCTAGGATTTCTAGATGGCAAGTGAATGTTGGCTTCAACTTCAAGTCTCAATCTACAATAGTCCTTAACAAAAATGTTAGCTTGTCCTTTGAAGCTTTGAAGGCTTACATTAACTTTTCCTCTCTAGCTATCCAAATTTTAGATGGCATCTTCTTCCAATAGAAGGCTGTTTTGTCTATGTTGAAAGTATGTCGTTTAGTGCAGACGCCTTCATTAATGACCTTAGCTAGATCTTCTGGATAGTTTGCAGCAGTTGCTGGTTTGCCTTTCACTTTGATGTTATGGAGATGGCTTCTTTCCTTAAACATCATCAACCAACCTCTGCTAGCTTCAGACTTTTCTTCTGCACCTTCCTCAACTCTCTCAGGTTTCATAGAATTGAAAAGAGTCAGGGCCTTGCTCTGAATTAGGCTTTGGCTTCAGGGAAGGTGGATGGTTTCATCTTCTATGCAGACCACTGAAACTGTCCTCATATAAGCAGTAGGGTGGTTTCACTTTCTTGTCATTCATGTGCACCCTGCTTTGGTACATTTAATTCCCTTCAAGAATTTTCCCATTGCATGCACAGCTTAGCTGTTACCACAAGAGGCCTGTCTTCATCTTCAACATGCTTTTCTCATTCTCTTAATCACTTCTAGATTTGATTTAAAGTGAGAGATGTGTAACTCTTCCTTTCAATTGAACAGTGATTAATTTAAATATTTTCAATATTGTTGTGTCTCAAGGAATAGGAAGTCCCGAGAAGGGACTGAGATGGAGGAATGACCGGTCGGTGAAGCAGTCAGAACACAACAATATTTATCAATTAAGTTCTCTGTCTTATATGGCAGGGGCACCCCCAACAATAACAATATAACATCAAAGATCACTGGTGCTAGGGTCGCCTGGGTGCTCAGTCAGTTCAGTGTCTGACTTTGGCTCAGGTCATGATCTCACGGTTCGTGAGTTCATGCCCCACGTTGGACTCTGTGCTGACAGCTCAGAGCCTGGAGCCTGTTTCAGATTCTGTGTCTCCCTCTCTCTCTGCCCCTCCCCCACTCACACTCTGTCTCTCTCCCTCTCAAAAATAAATAAACATTAAAAAAAATTTTTTAAAAGATCACTGGTCATAGATCATCATTACCAATATAATGACAAAGTTTGGAATATTGCAAGGATTACCAAAATGTGAGACAGAGACACGAAGTTAGCAAATTCTGTTAGAAAAATGTTATCAATAGACTTGCTTGATGCAGGGTTGTCACAGACCTTCAATCTGTTTAAGAAAACCACAGTATCTGCAAAGCTCAATAAAGCAAAGTGTGATAAAACAAAGTGCAATAAAATGAGGTCTGCCTGAATGATGTGCTTGCAAAAAGGGAGGGCCTGGAAAGGGTCAAGAAAAAAGAAATTCACTAGTTGCCTTTCAGATTTAACCTCACATTATAGTGAGTAGTGAGAATTCTATGAATTGCTGTATCAGTTACCAATTTAGGGTCTCTCTGCTCTATCTCCACTGTTCACTGAATCAGTATTACTACTTCACCAGCAGGTACAATATTGGGATTCATCAGTAGGGGGCGCTGGAGAGACAGTTGAAGGAGACAGCGATTGGAAAGGCCCTGATTTCCCTCCCAGATGCTGATCCTCCTGTGGTTATTCAGTGCAGGAGTCAGCAGCCCACACTGACCGTCTCCACCTGCATTCCCATGCTGTCCCCATACAGTGGCCCTTCTGCAGGCACAAAGGCCGCAACCCTAGGCAACTGTATCCCTTCCTGGCGTTTTGCTTCTACAGACCAGCTCTACCCACCAGCAACAGCCAACAGCTTCTCTGGGCCAGCTCTGACCCATGCACTCTGGCCAGTGGCTGGCTTTGTGTTCCTGTGGCACCCACTCCTCTTCAAAGAGCTCTGGACCTCCGTGAAGTTTTCCCAGGTCCTTGGTTCTTTCATTGTCTTTAATTATCCACTCTTCTCAGCCCTGAGGTAGCAGCTTGGCCTTTGCACTGCCTGCCTCTGCTCCCCTGGCTCCCATTTCACTCCTTTGCTTAATGAACAATTCTGTGTACTGATTCCCCTGTTCAAATAATGGAGGTAGTTATGTCTCCCAAGTGGGCCTTGACTGATATTGCACATGAGAGTCACACATTGTCAGCTGAGACCATGGTAGAATCTTGACATACTAAGCAAAGGTCTACCAAACCCGTCCTGGTTTATTTTAGTGTAACTATTAGCAGAAATCCATTAAAAATGAAAAAGCTGTAACAGATGCTGAACAGATGGTCTGACTTCAGGACAACAGGTGTTACTGGGACCATCCCAGGCAAAGCAGGGCGTATGAATTATACTATACTGTGTTCCAAGAGGATGTGAGGGTTATGTTTCTATTTGACTTCCTACCTGCAGTACATCTAGTCAGTCTCCCGAAAAGGAATGAACATATTTAGGAGACAAACAGACTGCTCTAATTCTTTGTCACACAACTCCTCATCACTTAATACAGTTGACCGTTTTTTTTTCTCAGACAAAATGAGCCCAGGATATTTTTTTTTCTTTCATAGTTGATTGTAAAGTTGGATTCCATATAACACCCAGTGCTCATCCCAGCAAGTGCCTTCCTCCATACCCATCACCCCCTTTTCCTCCTCCCCACCCCCATCAGTCCTCAGTTTGTTCTCAGCATTCAAGAGTCTCTCATGGTTTGCCTCCCTCCCTCTCCCCAACTATTTTTCCCCTTCTTCTCCCCCATGGTCCTCCATTAAGTTCCTCCTAATCCACCCATATGTGCAAACATACGATATCCTTTGCCTGACTTTGCCAAACATAGGTCCTTTGCCTGACTTATTTTGCTCAGCATAACACCCTCAAGTTGCTACAAATGGGCCAGATTTCATTCTTTCTCATCNTAAGAAATTGCTGCAGTGGAGGTCAAGGAGGTTGTTTTCTGCTTTCTCCTCTAGGGTTTTGATAGTTTCCTGTCTCACATTCAGGTCCTTTATCCATTTTGACTTTATTTTTGTGTATGGTGTGAGACGGTGATCCAGTTTCATTCTTCTGCATGTTGCTTCCCAGTTCTTCCAGCACCATCTGTTAAAGAGTCTGTCTTTTTTCCATTGGATACACTTTCCTGCTTTGTCAAAGATTAACTGGCCATACATTTGTGGGTCCATTTCTGAGTTCTCTATTGTGTTCCATTGGTCTATGTGTCTGTTTTTGTGCCAATACCATACTGTCTTGATGATGACAGCTTTGTAGTAGAGGCTAAAGTCTGGGATGGTGATGCCTCCCATTTTGGTTTTCTTCTTCAATATTACTTTGGGTATTTGGGGTCTTTTGTGGTTCCATACAAATTTTAGAATAGTTTATTCTAGTTTCGAGAAGAATGCTGGTGCAATTTTGATTGGGATTGCATTGAATGTGTAGATTGCCTTGGGTAGTAATGACATTTTAACTATATTTATTCTTCTAATTCATGAGCCTGGCATATTTTTCCATTTCTTTGTGTCCTCTTCAATTTCCTTCATAGGTTTTCTATAGTTTTCATCAAACAGATCTCTTATATCTTTGGTTAGGTTTATTCCTAGGTATTTTATGGTTTTTTGTTGTTGTTTTTTTGGTGCAATTGTGAATGGTATCAGTTTCTTGGTTTCTCTTTCTGTTGCTTCATTATTGGTGTATAAAAATGCAACTGATTTCTGTGCGTTGATTTTGTACCTTGCAATTTTCTGAATTCATGGATCAGTTCTAGTAGGCTTCTGGTGGAGTCTGTTGGGTTTTCTATTGTAGACTATCATGTCGTCTGTGAAAAGTGAAAGTTTGACTTCTTTGCCAATTCTGATGCCTTTTAATTCCTTTTGTTGTGTGATTGCTGACACTAGGACTTCCAGCACTATGTTAAGCAACAGTGGTGAGAGTGGATATCCCTGTCGTGTTCCTGATCTCAGGGGGAAAGCTCTCAGTTTTTCCTCATTGAGGATGATGTTAGCTGAGGACTTCTCATAAATGGCTTTTTTGTTTAAGTAAGTTCCTTTTTTCCCTACTTTCTCAAGGGTCTTTATTAAGAAGGGTGCTGTATTTTGTCAAATGCTTTTTCTGCATATCGACAGGATCATATGGTTTTTATCTTTTCTGTTAATGTGATGTATCACATTGATTTGCGAATATTGAACCAGCCCTGTAATCCAGGAATGAATCCCACTTGATTGTGTTGGAGAATTCTTTTCATGTGCTGTTGAATTCGATTTGCAAGTATCTTGTTGAGGATTTTTGCATCCGTATTCATCAAGGATATTGGCCTATAGTTCTCTTTTTTTGCTGGGTGTCTGTCTGGTTTGGGAATCAAAGTGATGCTCACCTTGTAGAATGAGTCCAGAAGTTTTCCTTCCATTTCCATTTTTTTAAATAGCTTGAGAAGAATGGATATTAACTCTGATTTGAATGTCTGGAAGAATTCCTCAGGGAAGCTGTCTGGCCCAGGGCTCTTTTTTGTTGGGAGATTTTTGATAACTGATTCAATTTCTTCACTAGTTATGGGTCTGTTCAGATTTTCTATCTCTTCCCATGTGAATTTTGGTAGTGTGTGTGTTTAGGAATTTGTCTATTTCTTCTAAGTGTCCAGTTTGTTGGCATATAATTTTTCATAGTGTTCCCTGATGGTTGCTTGTATTTCTGAGGGATTGGTTGTAATAAATCCATTTTCATTCATGATTTTGTTTATTTGGGTGCTCTCTCTTTTCTTTTTGGGAAGCCTGGTTAGAGGTTTGTCAATTTTGTTTTTTTCAGAAAACCAACTCTTGGTTTCATTGATCTGTTCAGCTGTTTTTTTGGATTCTATATTGTTTATTTCTGCCCTGATTTTTATTATTTCTCTTCTTCTGCTGGGTTTGGGGTGCTCTTGTTGCTCTGCCTCTAGTTCCTTTAGGTGAGCTGTTAGATTTTGTATTTGTGCTCTTTCTAGTTTCTTGAAATAGGCCTGGAGTGCAATGTACGTTCCTCTTAGGACTGCCTTTGCCACATCCCAAAGAGTTTGTATTTTGTATTTTCATTTTCATTTGTTTCCATATATTTTAAAATTCCTTCTCTAATTGCCTGATTAGCCCATTCATTCTTTAGTAGGGTGTTCTTTAACCCCCATGTTTTTGGAGGTTTTCCAGACTTCTTCCTGTGATTGATTTCAAGTTTCGTAGCATTGTGACCTGAAAGTATGCATGGTATGATCTCATTTCTTTTATATTTATTGAGGGCTGCTTTATGTCCCACTATCTTGGAGAATGTGCCATGCACACTTGAGAAGAAAGTGAATTCCATAGCCTTAGGATGTAGAATCCTAAATATATCTGTCAAATCCATCTGGTCCGATGTGTCATTTAAGTCTTGTTTCTTTAGCGATGTTCTGTCTGGTTGACCTATCCATTGCTGTAAGTGGAGTATTAAAGTCCCCTGCTATTAGCACATTCTTATCTATAAGATTGTTTCTGTTTGTGATTAATTGTTTTATGTATTTGGGTGCTTCTGTATTCGGTGCGTAGACATTTGTAATTGTCATCTCTTCCTGATGAGTAGACTNTTGGAGAATGTGCCATGCACACTTGAGAAGAAAGTGAATTCCATAGCCTTAGGATGTAGAATCCTAAATATATCTGTCAAATCCATCTGGTCCGATGTGTCATTTAAGTCTTGTTTCTTTAGCGATGTTCTGTCTGGTTGACCTATCCATTGCTGTAAGTGGAGTATTAAAGTCCCCTGCTATTAGCACATTCTTATCTATAAGATTGTTTCTGTTTGTGATTAATTGTTTTATGTATTTGGGTGCTTCTGTATTCGGTGCGTAGACATTTGTAATTGTCATCTCTTCCTGATGAGTAGACTCTGTAATTATTATATAATGCCCTTCTTCATCCATTGTTACTGCCTTTACTTTAAAGTCCAGTTTGTCTGATATAAATATGGGTACTCCAGCTTTCTTTTGACTTCCAGTAGTATGATATATATTTCTCCATCCCCTTACTTTCAATCTGAAGGTGTCCTCAGGTCTAAAATGAGTCTCTTGTAGACAGCAAATAGATGGTTTTTTTTTTTTTAATCCATTCTGCCACCCTATGTCTTTTGATTGGAGCTTTTAGTCCATTTACATTCAGTGTTATTATTAAAAAATATGAGTTTAGAGTCATTGTGTTCTCTGTAGTTTTCATGCTTGTGGTGGTGTTTATGGTACCTTGTGTTCCTTGTAACATTTCCCTCATAGAGTCCCCCTTAGGATTTCTTGTAGGGCTGGTTTAGTGGTGATGAATTCTTTCAATTTTTGCTTATTTGGGAAGGAAGACTTTTATCTCTCCTTCTGTTCTGAATGACAGGCTTGCTGGATAGAGGATTCTTGGCTGCATATTTTTTCTGTTCATCACATTGAAGATTTCCTGCCATTCCTTTCTGGCCTGCCAAGCTTCAGTAGATAGGTCGGTCACCATTCTGATAGGTCTCCCTTTTTTTGTTAGGGCCCTTTTATCCCTAGCTGCTTTCAGAATTCTCTCTTTGTCCTTATATTTTTCCATTTTCACTATGATATGTCGTGCAGAAGATCAATCCATGTTACATCTGGGGGGAGTTCTCTGTGCCTCTTTGATTTCAGTGTCTGTTTCCTTCCCCAGATTGGGGAAGTTCTCACCATAATTTTTTCAAGGACTCCTTCAGCACCTTTCCCTCTCTCTTCTTCTTCTGGAATTCCTATGGTACAGATATTGTTCCTTTTGATTCTATCACTCAGCTCTTTAACTCTCCTTTCGTGTTCCTGGGTCAGTTTATCTCTTTTTCTTGGCTTCCTCTTTTTCTATAATTGTGTTTTCTAATTCACCTATTCTCCTCTCCGCCACTTCAGTCCGTTTATTAGACGCCTCCATTTTATTATGCACCTCATTTATAGCAGTTAATTCATCACAACTATTTTTAAGCTCCATAGTCTTTGTAGCAATAGCTTCTCTGATGTCTTTCATGCTTTTTTCAAGCCCAGCGATTAATTTTATGAGTACTGTCTAAAATCTCGTTTAGTTACGTTGCTTATATCTGTTTTAAGCAGCTCTTTAGCTGTCATTTCTTCCTGGAATTTCTTTAGAAGAGAGTTCTTCCGTCTTGTCATTTTGGCCAGCTTTCTGTCTCTTGTTAATTTTAAAAGCTTTTTTTGCTCTCTTGCACCTGTGAGTACTGCTATATTAAAGAAGGTTCATTGACTGTCTAGGGCCTGTCCATTCAGGAAGTATTCTTTTAATGTTGTCTCTCGGTGTCTCTTGTTGTTTGGTTACTTCCCTATTTGTAGTGGTATTTGGAACTCTCCACCATGTGTACTTTGGCTTATTTCTTGAGGTAGCCCTGGAAAAGAAAACAGACAAACACATAGGGAACAAAGGCACACAAACGCACAGACAAATCCAACAAATGAGCAAATTGAAATGGAAAAAGAAAAAGAAAAGAAGAAAAAGAAGAAAAAAACCCAAAAGACAAAGGACAATCTAAAAGCATAAAACCAAAGTTCCCAGCTACAAATAGAGAGCAGGGTGTATGCAGTGCTGATGGAATAGCGCATACACAGAGAGAAATGGCAGGGATGGGGAGAAAGCGAAATTAGACAATGACTAGGCCGAGAGTATAAGAAGCTTAATTCAGAGACAGAAAATGGAGAATATGGTAGGACACAAGGAGAAAGAAAGAAAGATAATGTTACTCAGAGAAACTATATAGTCTGATTACGAGAGAGAGAGAGAGAGAGAGAGAGAGAGAGAGAGAGAGAGAAAGGTAGCTGTGGAGGAATAGAATATACACCTGGAGTATGGATTAAATGTGACTGTTTAAGTGAACCAGTGACCAGAGTGCCCAGTCCAGCAGAGGGGAGAGATGCGAATGAGACAAGGGAAAATAGATCTGAATAGAAAGAATTGATCTAGAATTAATCATGGCAGTGCATCCATATTGGTCTTGTCCTGGGCTCTGGTAAAACAAAACAAAACAAAACACTCTAGCGGGGATGGGTGTGGTTTTGTATAGGCAGGTCAGCCTCCACTGCGGTCCTGCTGGCTGCTCCCTGAGGTCCCACCTTGGTGGTTGTGGGGAGTAAAATGGCGGCACCCCAGTCCCCTCTGGAACCAAGTGCCGCAGATCACTCCCTTGGGTCCGATGTCCCCAGGTGCAGGCAAGTTGGACCCTGTTCTATGTCCCAAGCCCCGCCTTGTTTCCAGGTCCCAGTCCGTGCACTTTATTGATACCACAGGAAACACAGTCCCGCAGGTTGGCCGTTTCCCCACCACCAGGGATTGATCCGGGAGAGCAGCTGTGCAGCCTTGGGTCAGCTGTTTCCCCGCCAGTGGGGGTTGAGCCAGGGGAGCAGCTGAGCAGTTTCTCCTGGTGCCACCTGGGACCGGGGCACCCAGTTCAAAGTCAGCACCCCAGCTAGAACTAAGAACACTCTCCATCCCGAGCCAAGGTTTTCCTTCTCCAGGGACAGTTCTATGAGCAGTTTCAGCTTCTCTTTCTTTTCCCCTCGACTCACCATGGCTCACCGTGAAGGGGGTTCCCTCCCCTTCCTCTGTGTCTCCCGGTCCCAGCCCGTTTTCATCTTCCCCAGGTCGCACTCATGCACTTATGAGGTTGCCTTCGCACTGTACTCTGTCTCTTTCTCTTCCCAAACTCCTGTGGCTCAGTGTCCTATGGCTGCAGGCCTTCTCTGTTTGAGAGATGGGGGCAAGCGAAATGCACGGAGCTCCCTACTTCTCCGCCATCTTGCCTGCTCCTCAAGATCTTTCTAACAATGGTAGTAGGAGGTCTCTTGGTAATGACATGCTCAAAATTTGCTCTGATTCATTCTTACACAATTCAGACTGACTTCTTGATACACAGCAGTCATTCTGAGTCTTCCACTTTATGTGTGTGTGCACGTGTGTGTGTGTGTGTGTGTGTGTGTGTGTCCCAGGGGAGGTATGTTTTTGGAGACCTCTTTATATAAAAAGGTCTTGATTTTACCATTATTTTGGCTACTATTTTGAATGGGAATAAAATTTTGGTTTGGAAACTTTTTTCTCAAATTCTTAAAGGTGTTACGCTCTAGAATAAGTCTCTTCTAATGTTGCTGTTAAGAAGTCTAAAGACATTCTGATATTCGGTCCTGTGCACCTGTGTATGGGAGTTTGTTTTCCTCTTGAGATGTACAGTCTTTGTTTTATCTGTTGTTCTGTATTCTCATGATGATGTGTAAGGATGAGTGTGCGCAAGGGGACTTGGTAAAACTTTTAAGTCTAGAAAGCAGGTGCTTAATTTCTGGGAAAACATTTTAAAAAATGTTCTCACATTTTTCATACTTTCTTCTCCTCTGGCTCTGCTTTCTGGATAATACAGTCAACCTTTGAACAACACGGGTTTGAACTGCATAGGTCCATTTATATGCAGATTTTTTCAGTAACTGCTGTACAGAACTATAAATGTATTTTCCTTATGATTTCTTCATAGCATTTTCTATTCTTTTTTTAAGCAACAGGATTTTTAACATTTTTAAAAATGTTTGTTTATTTATTATTTATTTATTTATTTATTTATAGAGACAGAGTGAGCAGGGGAAGGGCAAAGAGAGAGGGAGACACAGACTCTGAAGCAGGCCCAGGCTCCGAGCTGTCAGCACAGAGCCTGACACGGGGCTCGAACTCATGAACCATGAGATCATGACCTGAACGGAAGTCGGATGCTTAATAAATGACTGAGCCACCCAGGCGCCCCACCATTTTCTTTTCTTTAGCTTTGTATATTGTAGGAATACCACATATAATACAAAGTAACATACAAAATATGTGTTAGCTGACTGTATCATCAATAAGTCTTCCAGTCAACGGTAGGCTATTAGTAGTTAAGTTTTGGGGGACTCAAAAGTTATACACAGATTTTTGGCTGTGCGGTGGGGGCGGGGGTGGTGCCCCTAATCCCGTGCTGTTCAGGGCTTGACTAGACTTTCAAATAAGACCCTTAAAATTAAGTGCCCTAACCAGGCACTGCTGGCAGTTAGCAGGTGCTATCATGCCACAAACACTGTTTCTTTCACAAGTTGATGGAAAACAAAACCTGGAAACTAACTAATGTGATGCATTTGAAATTGAGGTCCACTGGGTTGTTCTGCACATTCCTGGGTCCATTCATGCTCCACAACATTTCTTTCTAATAGAATACTTTCATTTCGGTAGTCCTCTAAACATTTTAATATGAGCATGCTTTTGATTATCTGCATGACCACTTGAGAGTTGAGTATTATGAATTTAGGGTCATGCTGATTTGAAGCGGTACGAGTCACATTGTGGCAGGGTAGTGAAATAGGACAGAAGTAGACCCTACATAGTTATTCTTGAACTCTGTGGACTGGCCAAATAGCATCCGGGAAGGTTTTAGATCAGTTTGAATAGAGAACAGCAGTGGGGAGACTGGAGAGAAGAGACTTCAGTAAGTCAAACCCATGTGTTAGTGTAAATGAGCACACTGAAACCAACAGAAAGGGCAAAACACAGTATTGTTTTCAGATTGAAATGGCAGTTTTGTTCCAGCAAAGCCACAGCACAGGTAATGAGAAGATGATTGCGTAGAGCCCTTCAGTCTGTTTTCAGGAAGTGAAAACTCCGTGCCCTAAGCGTTCACAGGACCACACCCTAATCCTCACTGACACTGGTTCACCATAATTAAACTAATCCCTCACTGATGGGTGGGACACTCTTTTTTTGTTGTTCTTATTATTTTAGAGAGAGAGAGCGCGCGAGAGCCTGAGAGCAAGCTGGGAGAGGGGCAGAGGAGAGAGAGAGAGAAAGAGAGAGAGAGGGAGAGAAAATCTCAAGCAGGCTCTGCGCTCAGCATGGAGCATGCCATGGGACTTGATCCCATGATGCTGGGATGGTGACCTGAGCTGAAATCAAAAGTTGGACACTCAACTGACTGAGCCACCCAGGCACCCTGGCAGTCTTTGATATTGTCTTGTGACAATATTGTTACTACAGAGTATGGCAGAAAGAACCTCCTAAGGGAAAGAGGCGTATGGACCACAGCCTTATTTCTTCCATGAACTGTCTGTGGGAATCACAGCGAGCCACACAAATGACACCTTCTTCCCTCTCCTGCCCTGGAAAACATGAGGAGTAGAGTCAGCAGTCTACATTCTTTCTAGCTCTGACAGTTCATGATGTTCTCCTGGGATGAATTAATAGAGACAAATGCATTGTTTTTACCCCACACCTCAAAACCATGAAAACCTGTCCCTATCGGTAATGTTATAGGGGGGAATGGGAGGGGAGTCGGGGAAATGCCAGTGGTTGTTGCTAAAGACTATGGCTGGTCACAGAGTGTGGACATTCCAATTCCCAGTGAAGGCTAAGGAGACCTCCTTGCAATTAGTCCCCAACGAACTTTTCAGCATGGGATGTTCCCATTTCTAACGATGTGAACTACAGGATCTCAACCTATAGAAACTCCGGCTGTGCCTGGACTCCACAGCCCTTCTGGACCAGCGCAGGTCTGAGATGGAGGGCCTGGAGCCCAGCCAGACGGTGAGCTTGAGGTGTATCTTTCCTGGAGTCTCCAGAGCCAAGGCAATCAGAAAAACCACATCAAGGAGTTGGGTCTTAGGAAACACACATATCACAAGTATTACCTGAAGAGGTGTGAAAAATGAGGTGTGGGTTAAGAAGGGCAAAATGTAAGACTGAGAATATTGTCTCTGAATTATGGTCTGGAAACTTCTAATCAGACACCTGTGGCCTCACTGGTGGGAAGGCCTCTGTATCCCCTGCCTCTACCCCATGTCACACTTCCTAATCTCTCATCTTCGCTGTGCTCGCCTAACATCACGCCTTGCTGCTGATGGTAGCAGCTTCCCACAATATACTCTTAATAATGCAGTCAGAGGAATTGTTCTAAAGCGCAGAGATGGCTGCACTTCTCCCCACAGGGTATCTTTTGATGACTACCCATAAGTTATGGCTGTGCCATAGTACCAAAATATTTGGTCAAACACCAGTCTAAGACTGCTGTGAAGGTATTTTAAAATATGAGATTAACATTTAAATCATCGGACTTTGAGTCAGGCAGATTACCCAAAATAGTATGGGTGGGCCTTATCCAGTCAGTTTCCCTTAAGAGAAAATGACTGAGGTTACCTGAGAATGAGGGAATTCTGCTTTCCGGCTTGAGCTACAGCATCAACTCTTTCCTGCCCCAGAGATTTTGGACCTGCCAGCCTCCATAATCACGTGGGGAAAGATTGAGAGAACTCTCCCTCGATGGTCCATGGTCTTCAACCTTTGCCCCACTCTAGAATCCATCCCACTGACTGGATTCCCACTCAAGTGATCCCTGCTTGATTGATTTGGGGTTCAGAATGGCCATAGGAGTTTTTTGAAATAGGAAAGGCAAATTGCTAGTTGGAGGTATCTGGGAAAGCTTCCTGGAGGAGGCACTGTTTGAGCTGAATTTTGACAGAGAAACTAGGGTGCCAAGCACCCTGGGTGTGTACATGTAGGGGAATATGCATGTAGGATATGGAGGGATGACAAAAAGTTTACCACGGCTCAAAAGGAAAGAAGACAGAGTCAAGATTTTAAGAGGCTTACGCTCTTTGATTGACAGTTTGGACTTGATCTTTGGGATAAGAGGGTGTTATGAAGGATGTTCAGATTTGGAATGATTATTTGGGTTTCAGTGTGGAGAGCAGGTTGGCATGGATCAGGTGAAAGAGAGAAAGGAGGAGAGCCTCATCCAAGCAATGGAGGTAACGAGAGAGTGGACGGGAGGGATAGAACTGACCGGGCTTTTAATCATTTAGCTTTGGGGGTGAGGCCAAAGACTCCCTCCAGGTTTCTGAAAGTTGTCTAGTAATACAGAGACTGGAAAAGTGTACAGCTCAAGAGACAGGCTAGCGATTTGGACATAATCGAGTCAAAACTTGAACCCGTTTTGGGTTCAAAGCAGACAAAACATTTGGCAAAAAAGCAGAACATTGCCAACGTAAAATGAAATAACAGCCGGGGCTTTTTTTTTTTTTTTTCTTTTTTTGGCTGTGAGAATGAGAAGGTCATTGGTGACCTATGGGGACAGTTTCAGGGAATATTAGAGTGAAAGTCAAACTGCAGTGGGTGAAGAATAAATCAGAAGATGAGAAAAAGGCAACAGTCAATATATACTTTTTAAAAATTCTGGGGCGCCTGGGTGGCTTAGTCGGTTAAGTGTCCGACTTTTGCTTAGGTCATGATCTCGCGGTTTGTGGGTTCGAGCCCCGTGTCGGGCTCTGTGGTGACTGCCAGCTCAGAGCCTGGAGCCTNGGGCTCTGTGCTGACTGCCAGCTCAGAGCCTGGAGCCTGTTTCAGAGTCTGTGTCTCCCTCTCTCTCTGACCCTCCCCTGCTCACGCTGTCTCTCTCTCTCTCCTGGAAATAATAAAAATATTTTTTAAAAATTCTATTATTTATTTATTATTTTTTAAAAACATAATTTATTGTCAAGTTGGCTAACATACAATGTGTACAGTGTGCTCTTGGTTTCAGGGGTAGATTCCTATGATTCATCACTTATATATAGCACCCAGCGCTCATTCCAACAAGTGCCCTCCTCAATGTCCGTCAGTTACTTTCTCCTCTCCCCCCCCCAACAACCCTCAGTTTGTTCTCTATATTTTTTTTGTATGTTCTGAATAGTTTATTGGCAGCACTACAAATATACTTTTTCTTGGTGAACCTTGAGGAGTTTGGCAGTATTTACTGAACTATTGGGATAAACCGTTAAATTCTTTTGTGAGGGAAAAGAAATAAATTTGTGGGCTTCTAAAATATTTGAGTTTACTATCAACACCCTAGAGGAGAAAGCAGGAAACAACCTCCTTGACCTCCACCGCAGCAACTTCTTACTTGACACATCCCCAAAAGCAAGGGAATCAAGAGCAAAAATAAACTGTTGGGACCTCATCAAGATTAAAAGCTTCTGCACAGCCAAGGAAACAACCCAGAAAATTAATAGGCAACCAACGGAATGGGAAAAGATAGTTGCAAATGACATATCAGATAAAGGGTTAATATCCAGAATCTATAAGGAACTCGCCAAACTACACGCCCGAAAAACAAACAACCCAGTGAAGAAATGGGCAGAAGACATGAGTTTAAACAAAATGTCAAATTTCCCCAAAGACCAAAACAGGCTTATGAGAATAATTCCTAAAATTCATCAGATGCTTTATACCGGGCTTGCAGCTAATGATTGACCGGGATCACTTATAAATGACTTACATTAAGGAAAGAAATTTCTTCTCAGTCAAGGGAACAAAAGGCAAAAATTAAAAAAAAAAAAAAAAAGAGGGAGGGATGGAGGACAAGAAAAGGAAAGACTATTTTTTCAAGCCTAATTTGAAACCACTTCAGAAAATTCCACAATAATCAGGATCTCTGTAAATACTGTCAATATATGTGAACTTGCTTGAAAAACTACAGTCACAGTTATATTTACGTTTTTGGAAACTTTTCTTCACGGCCATGTAACATGTTGTATCTTCGTCTTTGCTTCTGGGGACTTCAGGTTATTCGCAACCTCAACTTCTTTAGGAGTGGCTCGCTTTAACTTCACTGGAGTAGTTCCAATGGGGGGCAAAGGTGGGGACTTTGCAGGACCCAAAGGACTTTTCCTATGCGTTAAGTCATGGTTCTGTTTAGTGTCATTATTATTGTGTTCCACTGTATTGTTCACAGGCTGATTGGAAGACAAAATTAGGGGTGAAACACTTGAAGATGAATTTGATAATTTTCTAAAGGGATTACTGGTAAAGCTTGCCTGAGGGGGAGGCTTGAGTCGATCATTCTCTCTTCTCTGTCTTTTTCACTTTGATGTTTGTCCTTGTTGAACTGTCAAACGCAGTGTGGGGTCTTTTCCTTAATCCATCCACAGTGCCTCTCCTTTTAGTCTCATTTTTCATCTCATGTTGCTCTCTTTTCTTTTCCATTGTTTTCCCCCATCTATTCTTTGGCAAATCTCTCTGAGGCAACGGAATTGCATGCTAAACATAAAGATCAGTAAGATTGTCTTTGTTTATTCTTATGTCATTTTCAACAGCTATGTCTTAGGGGCTTCAAGTACACCGCTGTGCTATAGAGCACTGTAAGGAGTACTATTACAAAGACGTTCAGCTCTGCAAATATTAGGTTCAGCTGCATCTTAAAGACAATGGTTCCATGTTCAGTGTGACAAGGACTGCAGCCCACAACTGGTGAGCCAGGGTAGCAGGCACGAAGACCATTTCCAGTAGCATCATCTTAATTCAGGAAGTAAACTGAAAATGGGAGACTGCCTGCTCCAGGGTGAGGAGAAGGAACTCCTGGGACAGCAGCTTTGGGTGCAGCAGCAGCTCCGAATCCATGCAGCTGAGACCGCCCACATCCCCCGCCATCATCCATTGCTGTTCTCTGTATTTAAGAGTCTCTTATGGTTTGCCTCCCTGTCTGTTTAAAACTGTTTGGTTTTTTTCCCTTCCCTTTCCCCATGGTCTTCTGTTAAGTTTCTCAAGTTCCACATATGAATGAAAACGTATGATGTTTGTCTTTCTCTGACTGACTTATTCACTTAGCATAATACCCTCCAGTTCCATCCACGTTGTTGCAAATGGCAAGATTTCATTCTTTCTCATGCCAGGTAGTATTCCGTTGTGTATATTAACCACGCCCTCTTGATCCATTCATCAGCTGATGGACATTTGGGCTTCTTCCATAATTGGGCTGTTGTTGAAAGTGCTGCTATAAACATTGGGGCACATGAGCCCCTATGAATCAGCACTTCTATAGCCTTTGGATAAATTCCTGATAGTGCTATTGCTGGGGTGTTTTTTGTTTTTTTTTTTTTTTTAGGAGCCTCCAACAAATCTTTGATGAAGCAGGAAAGAGTATCCAATGGAAAAAAGACAGTCTCTTTAGCAAATGGTGCTGGGAGAACTGGACAGCGACATGCAGAAGAATGAAACTGGACCACTTTCTTACACCATACACAAAAAATAACTCAAAATGGATGAAAGACCTGCATGTGAGACAGGAAACCATCAAAACCCTAGAGAAGAAAACAGGCAACAACCTCTTTGACCTCAGCCACAGCAGTTTCTTGCTCAACACGCCTCCAAAGGAAAGGAAAATAAAAGCAAAAATTAACTATGGGAACTCATCAAGATAAAAGCTTCTGCACCACAAAGAAAACAATCAACAAAACTAAAAGGCAACGGACAGAATGGAAGAAGATATTTGCAAATGACATCAGCTAAAGGGTTAGTATCCAAAATCTATAAAGACCTTACCAGACTCTACACCCAAAAACCAAATATTCCAGTTAAGAAATGGGCAGAAGACAGGAATAGACACTTTTCCAAAGAAGACATTCGAATGGCTAACAGACGCATGAAAAGATACTCAACATCACTCATCATCAGGGAAATACAAATCAAAACCACATTAAGTTACGACCTCACACCAGTCAGAGTTGCTAAGATGAACAACTCAGGAAACAACAGATGTTGGTGAGAATGTGGGGAGACGGGGACCTTCTTACACTGTTGGTGGGAATGCAAACTGGTGCAGCCGCAATGTATACTTTTTAAAGAAACCTGTCAGCGGAAGAATGAGAAATAGAGTGGTAGCTATAGGCATGAGAAGTAAGAGAAGTGTGATTAATTGATTTTTAACATAGGAGATGCTGGGCAAATTTATGAGATGTGAATAACATGACTCCAAAGGACTACAAGAGATTAAAGATAGACGAGAGAAGGCAATGAATGGAACCATGCCCTGGGGAAGGGGAGGGGTCTGTTTTCCTTGAAACAGAAGGATTAGAAATTAGAAGGATTAGAGACATGGTAGGTCAAATAGGGAGGGTTGGTAATCCTCCAAGAGCTGGAATAAAGAGGCACCTGGGACCTCATCCAGTCAGGAGCCCCCCGCTGAAACTCTCCCCTAGAGCACCAGCTAAGCAGGGGGAGAGGTAGGGGAGGGAGAACCCAGGCAGGCAACCAGAGGAGGAGCTAGGAGGATGACAGTGGGACATAGGGAAAGAGGAGAGTGGTGCGGGTGCGGAGGCCAGAGGACCTCATGTGTGCTTGCAGCGTCATGGGGGCATACTAGGGTTCATCATGTGTGCACGTCGTGGGGGTGTGCTGGGGGTCATCATGTGTGCCCCGCTGTGTTGTGGGGGAGGGGGCATCCCTCACTTGAGGCCCGCAAGCCCAGGCACTAGCTAGAGTTGTGGTTTCCGTGGCCTGGAACAGAAGTCCCGGTTCAGTAGTGGGGACAGGGGTGTCTTTCTAAAGGAACATGGGCCATGGAAGGTGGGGGGGGCCAGTGGTGACACTGCTTTGTATTTGGTGGCCTGGAGAGTGGCGCCTAGAATCACTATGATCTCCCTGGGGTTAGTCCTTGCCACTCATCTGTCTGGTCCCTCTGCCAGCTGCTTACTGGCAACCTCACATTTTTGATTTTTCACTGATTAAACAGAACAAAACAATTTAAGTTTATCTCCTTCATCCACCACTTCCCCTCAACTTTGGAAAAAATGCTGCTTCACTAGGCTGCCCCTCATGTTGCCTCGCAGGAGCTCCTTAACCCACTTCCTCACCCCAGATACTGCTTGCCCCCACTGCTGGGCCCACCCACTCCAGAAACAGCTGCCCCCAGCGCCTCTCTTGCCTTACAGGCTCTCCCTGCCTCCTCCCACACACCTCCCAGATCAACCATTTCCCACACAGGTGTCACAGGCACCTCCTCTTTCTCCTTCTTACTACATTCAAATATTGGAAAGTCCCCAGAACTAGTTGAGTTTTTTTCCTTGTGTCTCCACTATATGTTCTTAGTAATTTCATCCACTCACATGGAACCACCTGGAATAGGGATGCTAATGACTCCTGTCTCACTCTAGAATTACTACTAATTCTAAGGCTCCTACATATATTCACAACATCCCTTGGCTCTCCTTAGTTACACATTCGTTTGGGAGGTGCCAGAAGGAACCTATCATCTTCCCTGTTCTGAGCCAGCTTCCTCATGAAACCAGCCCTGTGGTCCTTGGATCACCCTAAGTATAAATTTAGCTACAATCAGAATAGTCCTTGACTTCTCCTCCTCCTCCCTATGCCTGTGTGGCCAGTCACCTGGCCCAGCACTTTTCTCTCCTACTTCTCCACAAAGTTCTTTCCTCTGCCTTCCAGCCATTGCTAGTTTGTTGCAGTGGCCTATCCACCTGCTCCCCAGGGGCTTTCACCACCAGATGGCGGGCTGTGTTATTTTTCTAAAATTCCAAAGTACTCATATTGGAGCATTGTTTAAAACTATGCATGACTCTCCAAACCATAGATCAAGTTTAGACTCTTCAACCTGCCATAAGGGGCCTCCCCCTGGGTTTCCAACCACATCTATGACAGGGCACCATGCAGACCCACTTGCCTATGCCCTGTGTGGACCTGGTCTTTCTGCTCATGGCTCACTGGCCGGCTATGCATCATGCATCTCCTCTCCTCTTGGGTCTGAAATCCAAGTGAGGGCTTACAGCACCTAGTTTGCATTTTTCATCCCCCAAAGGAAAGGTCTGTATATTTGCTCTTTGAATAAACTCACTTATGGCAGTGTGTAAAGAAGCAGGGAATTTACAGACACACAAAGCTCCCAGGAGGCTCCTACATACTGGAGAGAAGCCTTGCTTTTGAGATGGTGTCACTCTTTCTGTGAGATTCGAGGACAGTAATTTCATTGTCCCAGGCCTTATTTGTTCTGTAAAAGGAAGACTAGTTTGATGCTAACTCATTAGCTGGAAGTCCAACCTTTCCACAGTTCAGTATTTATGACACTGGAGCACTGTGGCCCTGGCATCCATAGGTATTGTTTGTGTTATACTGAAATAAACTCCTTATTAGACTTTTGGGGGGAGGTCCACATTGTTTGACGTTCCAGATTTCTCAAAAGCCTTATGGTGAGAGTGGACGGGACCACCAAGAAGAAGTAGAAGGAGTCATTCTGTTGTCTCCCTGCCAGTCTACTGACATTGCTGTGAGCTAAGACACACCGCAGAGGCCCACTGTGTATCAATGTGTGTGCACGCCAGGGTGTCATGACTATGGATAGATAATGATGGGAGATATGCCACTGACTAGTGTCTGGATGCTGAAAAGGATTGGAGGTGAAGAAATGAGATGAAAGAGGAGGAAAGACAGGAGAAACTAGAAGTAGGCAAAAACAAGGCATTAAAAGTAGTTAACATCTAAAAGCGAGGTTGACGGGATATTCAAGTTCATTTTTACCTATTTGGACAGGACTATTAAACACACACACACAGACACACACTCACCAGCCTAGGTTTATGCCTGCCTCATCTAGATGGCAAAACTCTCAAACTCAAGTAGGGTCAAATTCAAATTTTATTTGTGTCTCTACTCTTTGCTTTACCTAGTTCCTTCTCTCTTTGGGCCTCCCAGTGCTTTGAAGTTTGAATAGCTCTTTCTGGCTCTTGGCCCTTTATTTCCTGAGATGTCTTTAGGTGTAAGGTGAGGTTGTGTGGGCTGGAAGAGGCCTGGAGAAGGCTGGACCCTGTTGCACCTAGGGCTTGCCCATGGGCAGCACACCAGCCTTCAAGAAACTACAACCTTCCTGTACAATCTGTGCAGCTGAAGGTTCCCAAGAGGCTTTGTGATCTGAGGACAGCTGAGAAACTTTAACATTTAACATGACCTATGTCATTATTGTACTTTCTTGGTTGACATTTTCATACATCCTTTGAGACTTAAAACAATTTACATTGGTTTGCGCTGTTCTTTATTTAGAGAGTGGCCTTCACACTTTTTTTTTTTTTAATGTGAGACACTCCCTCATAAACTATTTTTGGAGGAAGCTTAACACAAAACACCCAACAGTAGAGATGCTCAGTTTGAAACAGTCATCCTTTAGTCTCATCCACCCAGCTCTGCTTTCCTCCCACTGTGCCCTAAGAGACTCAAAGGACTCTTCCTAAGGCTTAATGGAGCACAGTTTTAAAACTGCAGAGTGAGGCACTTTGTACTCCCCTGGGAAACAGGAAGACAGAAGATCAGATGATGATGCATCTATTTGTGAATATGAGTCTGTAACAGTATGGTGGTTCCTTAAAAATTTAAACATAAGAGGTACTATATGATCCAGCAATTTCACTTCTGGGTATTTACCCAGAAGAATTAATAGCAGAAACTCAGGTATTCACATACCATTGTTCATATCACTATGCATAATAGCCAAAAAGTGACACAACCCAAGTGTTCATAGATGGATGAATGGATAAACTAAAGGTGTTTTATACATACAAGGGGATATTATTCAGCCTTTAAAAAAAGAAGGAAATTCTGACACATACTGAAACATGGATTAACTTTGGGGACATTATGCTCAGTGAAATAAGCCAGTCACAAAAGGACAAATATACAATCCTGCTTTTGTGAGTTATCTAGAATAGTCAAATTCAGAGACAAAAAGTAGAGTGGTAGCTGTCAGGGGCCAGGGAAGGAATGGGAAGTTAATTTTTAATGGGTTTGCAATTTCAATTTTGTGAAATGAAAAGAGCGTTCTGGATGGTTGGTAGTACAACAGTGTGAATGTACTTAATGTGACAGTGCCTTAAACCAAACATTTGAAAATGGTTATGATAGTAAGTTTTGTTATGTGTATTTTACCATAATTTAAAAAATTTAAAAGCCTCAAATCTGTGCATGATGAACCTTATATCTGGATAGAGTTTTCAATAATTTTGTTTTGCTTAGCTTTGAATTTCTTAAACTTCATATATATGTGTGTGTATATATATATTTGTGTGTGTGTGTGTGTGTGTGTGTGTGTGTGAGAGAGAGAGAGAGAGAGAGAGAGAGAGAGAGAATGACCAGAGGAAGGGCAGAGAGAGGGAGACACAGAATCTGAAGCAGGATCCAGGCTCTGAGCTGTCAGCACAGAGCCCAATGTGGGGCTCGAACCCATGAACTGTAAGTTGTGACCTGACCTGAAGTCAGATGCTTAACTGACTGAGCCACCCAGGTATCCCTGCACACTATCTTTCTCCTGTGGCTTTAAATATTTTTGAGCTAATAACCAACAATCCTAAAATTTGTATGGAACCAGAAAAGACCCAAATAGCCAAAGTAATGTTAATAAAGAAAAACAAAGCTGGAGGCATCACAATTCTGGACTCTAAGCTGAATTATAAAACTATAATCATCAAGACTGTATGGTATTGGCACAAAAACAGACACATAAATCAATGGAATAGAGTAGAGAACCCTGAAATGGGCCCACAAATATATGGCCATCTCATCTTCAACAAAGCTGGAGGAATCTCAAATGGAAAAAAGACAGTCTCTTCAACAAATGGTACTGGGAGAACTGGACAGTGACATGCAGAAGAATGAAACTGTACCACTTTCTTACACCATACACAAAAATAAATTCAAAATGGTTGAAAGACCTAAATGTGAGACAGGAAACCATCAACCCCCTACAGGAGAAAATAGGCAGCAACCTCTTTGACCTTGGCCACACAAGCTTCTAACTGGCATGTCTCCAGAGGCAAGGGAAATAAAAGCAAAAATGAACTATTGGGACCTCATCAAGATAAAAAAATCTTTTGTATAGCAAAGGAAACAATCAACAAAACTAAAAGGCAACCTACGGAAAGGGAAGAGGTATTTGCAAATGACATATCAGATAAATGCTTAATATCCAAAGTCTATAAAGAACTTACTGAACTCACATCCAAAAAACAAATATTCCAGTGAGAAATGGGCAGAAAACATGAATAGACACTTTACCAAAGAAGATATCAAGATGGCTACCAGACACATGAAAAGATGGTCAATATCATCCTCAGGGATATACAAAACCACAATGAGATACTACCTCACACCTGTCAAAATGGCTAAAATTAACAACTCAGGAAACAATAGATGTTGGTGAGGATGTGGAGAAAGGGGAGCCCTCTTGCACTGCTTGTGGGAATGCAAACTGGTGGAGCCACTCCAGAAAACAGTGTGGAGATTCCTCAAAATATTAAAAATAGAACTACCCTATAGCCTAGCAATAGCACTAGTAGGAATTTATCCAAAGGATACAGGAGTGCTGATCGAAGGGGAAGATGTGCCCTAATGTTTCCAGCAGTGCTATCAACCATGGCCAAATATGGGAAGAACTCAAATTTACATCGACTGATGAATAGATAAAGAAGATATGGTTTATATATACAATGGAATACTATTTGGCAATGAAAAAGAATGAAATCTTGCCATTTGCAACCATGTGGATGAAAATAGAGGGTATTATGCTAAGTGAGATAAGTCAGGCAGAGAAAGACAGATATATGATTTAACTCATATGTGGAATTTGAGAAACAGAACAGATGAACGTAGGGGAAAGGAAGTAAAAGTAAGATAAAAACAGAGAGGGAGGCAAACCATAAGAGATTCTTAAATACAGAGAACAAACTGAGGTTTGAAGGAGGGGTGATGGAGAGGGGATGGGCATTGAGGAGGGTGCTTTTTGGGATGAACTCTGGGTGATTTACTGTATGTTAACTAGAATTTAAATTAAAAAAATAAATATAAATAAATAAAATTCCAACTGCCTTCAAAATAAAATAAAATGAAATAAAACTTTTGAGGTAAAAACATACATGCATATAAAAAAAGGATAAAATAATAGAAAAAAGCAGATTGCAGAGCTATGGTACTATAGATGACTTATCCCTTTGTTTCCCAAAATGTTTTCAATTATAATGGCAAAGCAACTCAAGTAGATACGTGGATGAACTTCAATATTGTATTGAATAGTACCCCAGTCACAAATCACCCCTACTTATTAAATAAGGTTTGTTGAGATCTTATAATAATTTGCTAGACTTATATTAACAATAGTAAGCTGTAATAACTGTATTTTAAAGTTTACTTGTTTTGAAAGGGAGAAAGAGAGAAAGAATGGGCGAAGGGCAGAGAGAGAGAGAGTCAGAGGATCTTATGTGGGCTCTGCGCTGACAGCAGAGAGCCCAATTGGCGGGGCGGGGGGTGGGGGAGCTCACTCAAAAACTGTGAGATCATGACCTGAGCTGAAGTTGGATAATTAACCGACCAAGCACCCAGGCAGTAAAGCTTCTCTTGGAGGGCATCTTTTCATACATTCCATGTGTATGATGGATGGACCCTGCTGCTCCTTCTCTGGGAGCATCTGGCCTACAGCTGCCATGAGATGTAGCAGCTGTACCCACGTGAACATCTCAGTAACAAAAGCAGACAAAAGCATCAGTGTATTAGAGCAAAATTGCATCTTTGATAAAACTGTAATTCTATTTCACCAAAAGGCAAAGGATTTCAATTTTGTTTTATTTTAAACTTTTGTTAAAAACCTACTTAAAACTGAAATGCAGTTATCTAAATGAACTTGTAAATGTGTATTTTTAGCATGTGATGATGTGTAGTGAAAGAATGCCACACAAATTTGAACTTCTATCTTCTGGAGTTATTTAGAGGGAATATATAATCTGCTCCAAAGAGGGTTATATGTGACCTTCTGTACAAATGAAGTAATGAGTCATGCTTTAAGGAAGTAGTTCTTAGCCTCTTTGTGTTTTAGGTTTCTTTGATGATCTGGTGGAAGTGTCCCAGAGCATTACCCTTTGCATAACCTTTGACACATAATATCAAGAATATGAACACTTCCCCTGCAGTGTGATGGTGGAGCCCAGTTGTAGTTTCCCCAAGGTTCTGTTCTCCATTCACTGGAGGACGGAGGCTTTGGGCTGGGAATGGGAGACAAAACAGGAAAAACCTTAATTCTCATTCTGACTTGCCATTTAAATTACAATCTGGTCTGTAAAATTTGTAGTGAAATATTTTCCTTTGTATTTCTGCACTTTCTCCTCTTCCCTGAGGCCATGTTAGATTGAATTCCAAAGACTTATTTTTTCTTTTCTTTCTGCCTCCTGTTATCATGCCTTTTGGATATGAATAACTCTGCTCCACTGGTTTTCAGCAGGGGCAACCGTGTCCCATTGGAAGACATGTGGCAATATCTGGAGAGACTTTGGGTTGTCATAATTGAGAAAGTGCTAGTGGCATCTAGTGAGGAGAGGTCATGGATGTTGCTACACATCCTAAAACGCACAGAGAGCCCCTTCAATGACGGACCATGTGGCCTCAAATGTCAGTAATGCTGTGGTTGGGAAAGACTGTGCTAGACAATTCAATCAAATTCCTTTTCATATAGGAATCTTCTTAATTTCAGTACAGAGATTTGTTTGGAGGTCACTCTTTGGGGAATTAGAAGGCAGTGTTCAAAGCAGTTGGTGGTGTTTTCTATTAACAGACCTTTTTGTTTAAACAAAGATGGGCATCTTCACCAAGATTTCCACTCACTTCTCAATGAAGTTAATGAACACAGCACACAGTGCTTTCTCAGAACTACCAACAGCCTTTGGAGAAAAAGTGTGTAATTTCCTTTCAGTAAGTGGTGTTCACACATTAGTGAAAAGGAAGATAACAGAGAAACTACAGAAGAGCAGAGAATGATGTACAGATATTCCGTGACTTGCAGTGGGGTTATGTCCCGGTAAACCCATCATAAAGTGAAAATATCCTAAAACTTAAAGTACATTTAATATACCTAATGTATCAAACATTATAGCTTAGCCTAGCCTACCTTAAAAGTGCTACAAATACTCTGTGCTTAGGCTACAATTGTGCAAAATCATCTACACAAAGCCCATTTTAGTGTTAATGATCTCGTGGAATTTATTAAATACTGTACTAGAAGTGAAAAACAGAATAGTTGTGTAGGTACAGATTGGTTGTAAGCATACAGTTGTCGACCCTGGTGACCATGTGGCTTCCTGGGATACTGCTGCCCGGTGTCATGAGAGAGGATCGTCCCATGTATCGCTAGCCTGGGAGAAGTTCAAAATTCCCAATACGATTTCTACTGAATGCATATCACTTCTGCACACTGTAAAGTAAAATCATAAGCCAGCGCATTGTAAGTTTGGGGTTATCTGTAAAACTCCACTGCCTTAAAATTGTGCTTAGAAATACACTTTTATAATTATAATTTTGAATTTTAGTATTGCTTCTGAATTACGTCTTTCTTTTTTTATTGTTTTTTTATATATCTCTCTCTGGTGTCACTCTCAGTATGTCCATCCTCCTGCACCCACACCTGCTTCTCCCCCTTGCCCTCCGGCCCCCCACCCTGCTGTAGAAGTCAGAAGCTCAGCCATCCGGAGTCCTCCCTGGTCTTACCTCTGGTGGTGCAGCTTTTCTTGGATGCTTGGCTTCCATATCTGAAAACACATGATGAGTGAGAAGATGGAAGCCAATTGTCAAGCTCTTTATATCTGAAAGCAAATTATCATGGGAGAGTTCTCTGTAGATTTTATAGGTCCCTCCCGATTTGGCCTCAGAATTAATTTTCAGCAATCATTCTTTGCCATTGCATTCTCCCTAACCCCTACCCTGAAATCACACACACACACACACACACACACACACACACACACACACACACACACACACAGACCTATTCCAATCCATTCCCAGAAGACCTTCCCTTCCTTACTCTCTGTTCTAAGTTACCATGACCATCCAGATCTAAAATGCTGTTTCCCTCTTTGTCCAGTTGGAGACCTATATTTTTAAATGATCACATCCTGCTATGAAGCCTTTGAGTCATTCCACAAATGTGTTTCAGACACTGTGATGGTTGATACTGTTGACACAAAAATGAGTGTAGGAGAGTGAGGCCATCACCAGTCTGGTGAGGGAGACAGAAGTCAGTGGAGTCCATATGGAGTATAAGTTTGGGACAGGAACATTCTTGGGGTTGGAGGAGCATAGGTGCTGCGATCCATTTTCTCATAACACCTTGAAAGTCCCTCTATGTACTTTCGACCTCTGTCATCAGGCTCTGAGTCACCTCAAGTCAGATATTGTGTCTTCAACTTGGTGCCAAGCACCTAGCACAGTGACAGGCAGATAGTAGATGGTTATACTTTTTTGTTAATTGGGTTAATGAATCTTGAAACGCAGCATAACCTGTGCAAGTATTTATGGTAGAAACGTGGTAAGAGGTGGGGGAAAGTGTTTTCAAAGTTGTGGAAACTTTTACAGAATAGAGCCCAACTCAGCATTTGGTCTGTGTAAGGAATCCTCTCAGAGCTCCCTGAGGCAGATCTAGAGAGGCTGTCCTTTGCTAAGGACACCGAAGAGTCACAGAAAAGACAAGTAGGTGTGTCACACAATGGCAGTGTGAGATGCTAGGTTTGGGGGTCTCTGAGTCAAGAAGGAAAGAGGGACTGTGCCTGGCTGGGGCGTAGTCTTCTCGGGTTTAGCCCTGTGACTCGGTTATCAGAGGCCTGTTTGTGTGTGCTTGCCAGATCTCCAGGCCAGCAACGCAATTCCGTTATTTGTCTTGGGCCTGTAAGGTCATGAAATAGTGATTTTCGAAAAATACTTAAATCTCCTCCCTTCAGGACAGTGCCAGGAAATCCCCGAAAAAAATCCTTCCTCTTTGGGACCCTGTTTATCTTTTATCTGGGAGGACCCTTAAAGGTCAACCAGATATGGAAATATTTTTCAGATACTGCAATTTTCTTAAAATAATAAGATGGGAAAGATTTTGATGGACAAAAATAACTTACTTAAAAACATCTCAATTTAAAAAAAATTTTTAAGTGTTTTTATTTTTGAGAGAGAGAGAAAGACAGCATGAGCAGGGGAGGGGCAGAGAGATAGGGAGACACAGAATCTGAAGCATGCTCCAGGCTCTGAGCTGTCAGCACAGAGCCCGATATGGGCCTCAAACCCATGAGCAGTGAGATCATAATCTGAGCCGAAGTTGGATGCTCAACCGACTGAGCCACTTACACACCCCATCTGGATGTCTTCTTTGGAAAAGTGTATATCCCTGTATTTTGCCCATTTCTTTCACTGGATTATTTGTTTTTTGGGTGTTGAGTTTGATAAGTTCTTTATAGATTTTGGATGCTAACCCTTTATCTGATCTGTCATTTGCAAATATCTTCTCCCATTCTGTTGGTTACCTTTTAGTTGCGCGGATTCTTTCCTTTGCTGCACAGAAGGTTTTAATTTTGATGAGGTCCCAGTAGTTCATTATTGCTTTTGTTCCCCTTGCCTCTGGAGACATGTTGAGTAAGAAGTTGCTGTGACTGAGGTCAAAGAGGTTTTTGCCTGCTCTCTTCTCAAGGATTTTGATGGCTTCCTGTCTTATGTTTAGGTCTTTCATCAATTTTGCTCCTTTTTAATGAATCACTGAGTTCTCTAATTCTTATATAGTGCTCATTTGCCTTAGTTTCCGTCTTTTTTTTCTGCTTCATTATTCTCCATAAGTTTGTCCTCTATATTGCGAATTCGCTGCTCTACTTCATCCATCCTTGACACTGTGGCATCCATTCGAGATTGCATCTCAGTTACAGCATTTTAATTTTGTCCTGGCAAGATTTTATTTCTCTTATCTCTGCGGAAAGGAATTCTATGCTTTTTTTCAACCCCAGCTAGTATTCTTATTATTGTGATTCTAAATTCTGGTTCAGACATCTTGCTTGTATCTGTGTTGATTAAATCCCTGGCTATCATTTCTTCCTGTTCTTTCTTTTGAAGTGAATTTCTTTGTTTCAGCATTTGCAAGAAAAATAATGAGTAAAATAAAAATAAAGAAAATAAAATAAATTAATTAAATTAAAATTTAACAACAACACAGAAAAATCAAATAAAGGATGCTAGATCCTAGGTGTCTTTTGGTCTGGTTGTTGAAAAAAGCTTGATAGAATAGAGACAAAAGGAAAAGAAAAGGGAAAAAGAGAAAAAAAGGAAAACGTTTGAAAATTTTAAAAAATGAATACAGTAAAATAGAATAAAATGAAATGATGAAAATAAAATAGAATTTTAAAAATTTTCCAAAAAAGTAAGAAAAATTTTAAAAAATTTGTGATCTTTTATAAAAATGGAAAATAAAAATAAATATTTTCTTTTTCTGTATTGAAGAATAAGAACAGAAAAAAAAATTGAATAGATGGACCAGTGAACAGAATGAAATATGAATGAAATTATGTCCAGTTTCCCCTCGAAGTCAAACTGTGAAACACTTTATAGTCCATAAACTACATAGGGAGAGAGATTTGTAGTGTTCCTTTAGAGTGCAGTTTGTACTCCATTCTTCACTAGATGCCACTGCTTAGTTTACTGAGGTGGAACATGTGGCACATAGAGTGAGTGCACATGCATGGGAGGGGTGAAAATGGTGTTACCCAGGTACCCAGTCTCTAGTATCAGAACTCTGTGCACCCTTTTTTTGTCTCCTGTTTCTGTCCATGACCACCCCATCAACCTGCCAGGTGGCACTTCCTTCTGAGTTTTATCCCAGATGGAGCTGTGTTTCCAAACCCCTCACTTCTGAGGGCCCTGTGGCTTTGACCTCCTCTGACCCTCTGGAGGAATGTCTTGCTGAGCAATGGCTGGGTGTCAACTAGTCCCCAGGAACTTTTGTCCAACCATGCTGCTGCAGATGTCCAGAGACTATGGCTGGCTGCCAGTCCAACCCAGAAAAGGTTCACCGGATTGTGTGGCAGCAGCATTTCAGGAATTATGGTAAATCACAACACATATCTGGTGCCAGACTTCACCCTGAACATCCTTGTTCCAACACCAGCAAACGTGGCTGTTCTGTGGGATCCGCTGGTACCTTTTCCTGTGGGAAGGCCACACAGCTTCTACCAAATGTCCTCTCAACAGGAGAACTGCCTCTCTCTGTGTGGCCTGAGGACTCCTCAGACCTTGCTGTCTGCTCCTGGGAATTCACTCTTCCCACCAGAGCTCCGCCAGGTATCTCTGTAGTTTCAGACTCTGTGTTTCACTGTTTATAGAGGCTTAATGGAACTTAAAGCCTCTCCTTTCTCCCTTTCTTGTTAAGTCCCTTTTGGATGTTTCCACTCTTTCTCTTTTTCTCCAGCTGCTTTTGGGGGGCGGGGGGAGTGCTTTTTCTGTACTCTTCCCTCTGTCTCCTTTCTCTGTCTGCAAGCAAAAACAACTCTCTACCCTCTGCAGCTTCTCTCTCCCCCAGTTCTGCTCTCCACACCACATACCTGCTGAGTTCTATAGTTCACGTTGTGCAGATTGTTGTGTTAATTCTCAGATCAGTTTCCTAGGTGTGCAAGATGGTGTGGTGTTGATCTAGCTACATTTCAGGGATGAGAGAAGCCAAAAAACCTTCCATGCTTTTCTGCCATCTTGGTCTCGAGTCCCAGTGGTGCATATTTGTTGTCTTAAGACTGATGGTTCTACAATTCTGAGCTCAGGAAAAAGGCGTTACTATTTTTAAGACTGTTAAGTCTAACATTAACCCTTTTCTGCACTCCCCTTTCAATGTGATAAAGGATGGGATCAAAAGCTTGGATTTGGCCTCCATCAACCTAATATACATATTACTCAAAGGTATAAAAATATAAAATATATTTAAATACATTTTTAAGCTTTCTAGTTGTATTTTTATGATATAACTGGACAACTTTTCAAGATGGAAGGATCTTTGGCCAACAATATCTTTTCTTACCAGAACCTTTTCCCCAAAGGCCTGAATATTAGTTGACGACCCTCTAGAAGAAATACTTTTTTTTAAAGTTTATTTTATTTATTTTGAGAGAGAGAGAGCAAGCACATGAGCGGGGAAGGGGCAGAGAGACAGGGAGAGCGAGAATCCCAAGCAAGCTCCGTGCACTGTCAGCATGGAACTCCACAGAGGGCTGGATCTCAAGAACCATGAAATCATGACCTGAGCTGAAATCAAGAGTCCCATGCTCAACCAACTGAGCCACCCAGGTGCCCCTTGGAGAAATCCTTTTTTTTAGTTTATTTATGTACTTTGAGAGGGAGAGAGAGAGCACATACAAGCAGGGAAGGGGCAGAGAGAGAATCCCAAGTAGGTGCACTATCAGTGCAGAATATGATAAAGGGCTTGAACTCACAAGCCATGAGATCATGACCTGAGCTGAAGTTGGACGCTTAACCAACTGAGCAACCCAGGTGACCTTAGAAATACTTTTTAATTGGAAGATCTATGCGGGTGTTTTTTTATGCAGCTTCTCAAAAGAGGAATGAAAGCACAATTGCTTCTGAAACTAATATCTCTCTATATTTGACACTGTATTCACTCTCTCACCTGGTAATATTTGATGTGGGAACAATAGTACTTTGTACTCAACACTAAGGTGTACTGATGAAGATTTTATATTTATCAGCATAGAGACATAGAGGTAAAAACTGTCTTATCTGTCCCTGAGGGGTTCTTCCAGTTAGATGTGTTATTTTGGGGGGTAAACTATGTTCATTTTCCAGTAATCTAATTATGATTTCCTTCTTTTTTTTTTTTTTTAGAAGAAAGAAACAGTATATATGATACTTAAGCCAGATACATTAAAAATGGAGTGGCGGAGTTGGTTAAGCATCCAACTTTGGCTCAGGTCATGATCTTGCAATTTGTGGGTTTGAGACCTGTGTTGGGCTCTGTGCTGACAGCTCAGAGGCTGGAGGCTGCTTAAGATTCTGTGTCTCCCTCTCTCTCTGCCCCTCCCCTGCTCATACTCCATCTCCCCTTGCCTCAGAAATAAACATTAAAAAATATTTTAAAACAGGGTATATACACAGACCCAAACTCCAGACCTAGGGCTGCCCTACACATAGGAAGACATAATATCATTCTGCCTCCTGGTGACAATACCCATCTGGCCATGGTAAGCCCTAAGCGGTGAGTCTGAGTGTCTGTGGATTCCATCCTGAGCTCATTTCTCTAAATCCATCCATGACACAGCATTCGAGGACTTTCCAACTTTGGGTTATTACAAATAGTGCTAGATGAATACCACTGCCTGTCTTTTGTGGAACATGTGTATGCATTTCTACTGGGTATCCAATTACTGGTAAGGACATGTTTTGATGAAGCTAAGAAGAGAGTGTGCCAAAAATGTAAGGGCACTATTCTTTATTTTGAAGTGAGGGGCTTGTTCAAGGCCCAGTAATCATTGAACAAGAGTCTTAGAAAAGAGAGTAGGGATTGATCTAGGAAGTGTTTCTCAAATATTAACGTGTCTAAAAATTGTTATAGGCTGATTTGTGTTCCCCAAAGTTTGTACATTGAAGTCCTTACTTCCCTGTACTCAGAATGTGACCGTATTTGGAGATGGGGTCTTTAAAGAAGTAGTTAAGTGAAAAGGAAGTCATTAGGGTGGGCCTTAAGCCAATATGGCTGATGTCCTTATTGGAAAATTTGGACATAGATACAAAGGAAGAACCATGTGAAGACCCAGAGTGAAGACGGCCATCTACAGGCCAAGGAGAGAGGCCTCAGAAGAAACCAACTTTGTTGACACCTTGACCTTGGATTTCTAACCCCCCAAATTACCAGAAAATAAAATTTCTGTTGTTTAAGCCACTCAGTCTGTGCTACCTTGTTATGGCTGTCCTTGCAATCTTGTTTAAATGCAGACTCTGTTCGGTAGGTGTGGGTGTTGACTTAAGGTTTTTATTTGTAACAAGATTGCACATAATACAGATGTTTCTGGCCCAAGGATCTAAAATACAAGTGAGGAACTTAGCTTAGACAGAAAGAGATACCTTCCTTTTCTCTAACAGGAAAGGAAGAGAGTTTAGGAGTGCAAAGTAAACTTGTGGGTGGGAGGTAGAGGATCAGCTGCTGGCAAACTGGCTCAGCAGAGCCAAAGGTGATGTGTATGTGTTGGGTGGGGGAGGTGGAAGCCCTGAATAATGATGTTTGCTGGTTCCTGTGGTATAAACACTCTCTCCATGGCTGACTTTAATTACTAAGAGTTTAACAACTGGCTTGCAAAGTTCTGGAAGTTTGAGGATGGCCTCTCACCATAGGTAGGGTCAGCTCCAGCTCACGGCTGTCTAGGATGTTGACACAGGCCTGCCTGAATTTCCCTGCCTTCTCTCAGGGACCAGAATGTGCTTCGCTTGTGGGGTCACAGGTGAGATCTGTCATGGCTACTTGAAGAAAATTAGTAACTGGAACTAGAGCCGATGCCCCATGACTTGTCATTGAACAGAAACACTGACTGGGGCTCTGGGTAAGGGGAAGAGCAGATGCAAGTGGAAGCCCCTCTCTCTCCATTCCTTCTTCCCTATGGACACTCAGAATGAATGACAGCTCCTGGCCGACCAGGCTGACTCCAGGGCAGGCAGCTAGCGTGCATGTGAGGGCAAATGGGAGATGCCAGAAGCTATGCTTCTGTAATCTCCATTTCCGCTCTAAGCTCTCAGGAAGAGCCCACCCTTCCTGCGCAGATAATCCTTGATTTTCTTCTCTTTGGTAGTCAGAGATCTGAGCTGCGATCTTTGTCTCCCTTTTGTCAGACTGCCCTCTGACTCACAGTAATGTGAGTAAATGTAACAGTTGGTTATAAGAATTTTAAAATTAAATATTTCAGATTAAATATTTTAAATGAGTTTAGGGAAAAATAGTTCTTTTTTTAAAAACTCTGCTGGCCTCCATTGTTTTGTAGCTGTTTTACTCTTGTGTCCCTAGGACAGGGAAAACATGAGAATTTGGGAAGAGTCTTGGTGTGTATATAAGAAGAAAAATATCTGTGTCTTGGACCAGAACATCCCACGTAGTTGCACAGGGGGTGTGGGTGCTGGGAGACAGGTGGGGGATAATACGTGTGTGCATGGGCACATGAGGTTGTCATATGGATTCTAGGATTTAACTCTGTTTTTCCAGGTGGAAAAAGCAATAACATCTGAGAAGTTCAGAGCCTGGACAAATCTGGAAAAGCTGACTAAAGAAAGTTCAAGTTTTCCTTCCCAGATCAAAGGTGGAGGAGAGTAACAGCTTGGAGTCTTTTTTTCTGAAGTTTAAGACTTGTATTGTCAAAGGAAGCCAAGGCCAACTTTCCTGGAATGTTAACTAAGAAGTGTGTGTCCAAGGTTGTGCACAGAGACCTTGCAAGGGAACCAGTGAGAAGGGCACAGAGGCGGCGGCTCTGCTCAGGACTGCCTTCGCCGCAGAACAGAACCCAGACTTTGCAGACCATCCTTTTCTTCTCTTCCTCAGACACCCACAAAACTGGCAGCATTTTGTTCTGTAGTGGGTTCTCTTCTAAGGCACAGTTCCTGTCCATACCCTTTTCTTCCCTTCTGCCTTCCTTGCCTTGATTTAAATCTTGAGTGACCAAATCAGTGTAGTGGTTTGAATGGCAAAATAATGTGTGTGTGCACTTGGGTGGTTTGTGAACATTTGTTGGGAGAATTCCACAGCTGCTTGAGTAACTGAGGCTTCGGATGTGTGATGTTTAGGCTGATGCTTGTATTGGAATATTTGAGGTGTCCTTGAGTGGTTCTGCCTGCCCTTTATAACCTGGGATGGCTCCCCTCTCAGGCTGCACTTACTATTTGTAATGTTCTTGGAGCATCTCAGGGATCCCCGGACCAGTCCTCTGCTCTTCTGTCCTGCGATCACCTCAGAGGTCTGCTGCCCGCTCCTGCCAGTGCCCAGGTCCTGTGGCTCGCAAAGCCAGAGATCTTGACATGTTAACCCTGCAGCTGCCCAGGGTCTGTCTCTTCAACAATTGAGGCATTGTCCATCAGTGTCTTCTTTAGTGTCACACAGACATCCCTGTGTGTTCCACATCTGAGTCCCTTGTGGAAGTAACTCAGGTACAGGTCCAAGGCTTAGCAATGAGCTTCAGGACTAGGCTAGGAGGTAGAACCGTGAAGCAGATGCCTGCAGCTGTCTCCATCTCTGTCCCCTGGAAGCACACATAAAACTCTGCCTAGTTCTCCTGAAGCCCCCAAGGAAACCCTCACATGCTCACCAGCTCCTGGGAACAATGGCCGATGTTATCACACATGCTCTGATGTGACTCAGGCATATGCCTTGCTAAAGAAAAGACCTCCCTACATAAAAGTATTTTTTTTTATTACAAAAGAATATGTGTCGTGGCAGAATTTTGGACTATAAAAAATATGAATAAAATTTAAGTTGTCCACAGATCTGTGGCCACGCAATGAAGAAGTTCTCAGGCTGAGCGGACGTGCAGGGCTGTCTCTGGGAGAGAGCAGGCCTGCACACGTAGCCTTTATTTCCTATCTCATTAGATAGAAGTATCAAGGAAGATCACAGCATGGAAAGAGAGCACAGAGGATCTTTAGACATTAAACAGATATGCACCTGGTGGCTACGTGGAGGCATGCAGGGAGCACGTGTAGTTTCAAGGAGTGTCAGGGAGTTACAGTGAGTTTTGTATCTTAACTGTCCCCTGGGGGATCATGGGGCTCTTTATCTCAGAATGCTATCACCTTTGACAGCCTTGGAATCAGAAGTTTGCTGATGGTGCAGCTATCTGCATTCACCTCCAGGACTTCTAATACATTCTCTAGAAATAATTCCACACAAATCCACACCCAGTGATCACCACTGTTGATGCTGAGATGTGTGTGTGTGTGTGTGTGTGTGTGTGTGTGTGTGTGTGTGTGTGTGTATGTATCCCCTTCCTTGGGGAAGGATACTGAAAAGACATGACTGCCAGTTGACCTGTGAGCTAGACCCACAGCTCTCAGAGGATCCCCTGTCCTAGGAATGTGGGTTTCACTTGCCTTTCCCACTCCCAGAGGCTGCTGCAAGGACACAGTTTTGAGATAGCCATGTGGTATGGAAAATACCTGCACAGTGTATGTGACTGAACTCAGTTAAGGTCTCTTTATAAGCTTTTTAAGATTTGGTCTGTGGGTGCTGGGATCCATTCATCTTCCTGCCACCCAAGACAAGCCATGCTTAATAAAACTGCCACCTACCTACCAACCTGGAGTGACCTGCCTTTTTCTTCAGTCTCTGCCTGCCCTCTGAGCATGGAGCTGGTTTCACATTGTTCCAAGGAAGCTCCCAGGAGGGTTTCCAACCAACATATGCATGGAATTATAAACTTATAAACACAAGTTAAACTTTCACACGTTAATCATAGACTTCTATAACCCCTACTTACTATGAACCTTCCTCAAGGTAATTATCTGTACATATCGTCAATTTTGATATGCGTACACCTAATTCCATTATTTGTGTCCATATTTCTTGTGATCTATTTACTTGTAGACAATTTGGGTAATTAAAATTATTTACATTACATGCGCTGCTATATACTGTAGTATTGCTCATTCCTTAATTATTTTAAAGGAAGTCTTCCTAAATATAATACTGTTGAGATAAAAGTTGGACATATGTTAAGGCTTCTTCCAAATTGGTCTCCAAAAAGTGCTGATTTACATTCCCACTTACGCCTTCACTGACTGCTGCCTGACTCTTTTTATGACTTGGACAGAATCATGGTTGCTCCTGCTTCTGCTTTGGAGTCACAGTTGATTGGCCTATTATCTGAGCCATTTCCTTACAGCTCTTATTAAAATCTACCAAGCTAGACTATGTTCCCTCTTAAAGAGACCACAACCATTTTAGGGACTGTGCTTTCTAAATTGTACTGGGGGAAAAAATTAATCCACAGGACTGGAAAACAGGCATCTACAAATTTTAATTTCAATTTGTCCTCTAAAAATTATTTTACAATCTTATTAAGGTATAATGGGTATAGTGGACTTCACATCGTTGACATGTACAATTGGATAAGTTGTGATATTGAAGGTGCTGGTCAAACCATCACCATGATCAAGATAATCAGCATATCCATCACACACTAAAGGCTCCTGTCACACCTTTCAATCCTTCTCTCCCATCCCTCCTTGCCCTATCTTCCCCACATACCCTCAGATTCAGACAACCACTACTCTGCTTTCTGTCACTATAGGTTAATTTGAATTTTATAGAGTGTTATGTAAATGGAATCATACAGCATGTACTTTTTGGGTATGGCTCCTATCACTCAGCACAATTATTTTGAGATATATGGATTTCATCCATATAGTGTGCATCAATAGTTCATTTTTAAATTACTCAGTTATATCCCATTATATGGATACGTTATAATTTGCTTCCATTCATCTATTGTTGAATATTTGGGTTGTTGCAAAGATTTTAACTATTACAAATGAAATTGCAGTGGTCATTTATATGCAAAGTCTTTGTATGAACATATGCATTTGTTTCCCTTGTGTGAATACATAGGAGTGTGAATAGCTGAGTCATATGGCAGGTTGAAGTTTTGAAGAAACTGCAAAATTGTTTTCCAAGATAATTGTACCCAGTAGATCAAATGAGAGTTCAAGATGATCTGTATCCTCACGCCTACTTGATATGATCAGTGTTGTTAATTTTAACCATTCTAATTGGTGTATAATGTTAGTTCATTGAGGTTTTAGTTTGCATTCCCTAATGATTAATGATGTTCAACACTTTTTCATGTATCCATTTCCAATCCATACATGTTCTCTGGTGAGATATCTTTTTAAATCTCTCCCCCATATTTTATTATTTTGTTGGGAGAGGTTATTTGCCTATTGCATTTTGAGCATTGTTACAGATACCAAGTTCGTTATCAGATGCATGACTTGCAAATACTTTCACACAGCTTGTGACTTGAGTTTTCATTTTGATAACAGTGTCTTTCAAAGAGGAGTTCTTAAGTTTAAAGAAGTCCAATTTATTCAACTTTTTTTGGTTTATGTATTATGCTTTATCTAAGAACTTGTTGCCTAAGTCAAAGTCAGAGGGAATGTCTCTTAAGTTTCTTCTAGAAATGTTATCCTATAGCATTTTAGGTTTTGGCCTATGATCCATTTTGAGCTCCTTTTACATGTATTGAAAAGAGCTTTCTTTCTCCACTGAACTGCATTTGCACCTTTTTCACAAATCAGCTGATCGTATATACATGGCTCTATTTCTGGACTATAATTGATTTCATTGATGTAATGTCTATCTTGATGCCAATGCCACAATACTTGATTATTGTATCTTAATAAGTTTTCAGGTAGTAGTAAGTCCTCCAATTTTATTCTTAAAAATTTTTTTAATGTTTATTTTTGAGAGAGAGCATGTGTGTATGAGCAGGGGAGGGGCAGAAAGAGAGGAAGACAGAAGATCTGAGCAGGTTCTGTGCTGACGGCAGAGAGCCCAATGCGGGGCTTGAACTCAGGAACCATGAGATGATGACCTGACCTGAGCCGAAGTCAGATGCTTAACAGACTGAGCCACCCAGGTGCCCCTCCAGTTTTATTCCTATTTTTCAAAATTGTTTTGGCTATGTTGGGTACTCTGCATTTTCCTATAAATTTGAGAATTAGACTCTGCTGACCTTTGGGCTGTTGTTTTCATACGTGTTATGAACCCCACAATACATTGTTATTATTTTAAAGACATTTAAAATATTATTGAAAATACTATCTTTTAAAGACATTTAAGAAATAAGAAAAATTGTCATATATTTATCTGATAGTTGTTTCCAGTGCTCTTCTTTTTTGGGCAGATCCTTATTCCTTTATTATTTTTCTTCTGCCTGCCTGAAGGAATTACTTTCACACGTCTTGACGTGCAGGGTTGGCTGGTGATGAAAACTTTCAGGTTTTGTATGTCTGAAAAAGTCTTTGTGTCACCTTCATTTTTGAAAGATATTTTTGAAACGTGCGGAGTTCTCTTTTTTCTCTCAGTGTTTTAAAAATGTTTCTCCACTGTATTCGTGCTTGCATTTTTTCCCAAGAAAGCTCTGATATCATCTTCATCTCTGTTTTTTTGTGCCTTTTTCTTTGATCACTTTTAAGATTTTCTTTTTGTCACGGTTTTGAGCAGTTTGAGTACGCAGTATGATGATGAGCAGTTTGAGTATGCAGTATGATGATGAAGTGAATAAAAACTTACGGTGTTAAAACTCAACAATACAAATACAACCTAATTTGAAAATGAGCAAAGTATTTGAATGGGTTTTTTCCTGAAGAAGATATACAAAGAGCGAGTAAGCACATGGAGAGATAAAAGATGCTCAGCATCAATAGTCATCAAGGAACTACAACTGTAACGATAATATTACCCCATTTTCACACCTTCTAAAATGAAAAAAAGACAGACAGTAGATATAGAGAAACTGAAACCCATGTACACTGATAGTAATAAAATTTTGTAGCTGCTTTGAAAAATACTTTGGCAGTTTTTCAGAAAGTTAAATTTGGAGTTACTGTATGATCTAACAATTCCACTCCAGGTATAGACCCAGGAGAAATGAAAACATATATCTGGATAAAACCTTCTATGTGAATGCTCATAGTGGCATCATTCATAACAGACAAAAGAGAGGAAAAACCCAAATGTCTACCAATTGATGAAAGAATAAATAAAATGGATAACACATACACACACACATACACAGTGTTATTATATCATCAGTCATTAAAAGAAGTATAGATCATTGTTACCTTGAACCAGTGAAGATCAACCTGAGAAAACTGTGCTAAGTGAAAGAACACAGTCACAAAAGCCTATATTATGTATGATTCTATCTACATGAAAATCCCACAATAGGCAAATCTAAGCAAAATGGATTAGTTGTTGCCAGGGGCTGCGGGAAGAGGGAACAGAGAAAATCAGTAATGGGAATGGTGTTTCTTTTTGAGGTGATAGAATGTTCTGGAGTTAGACAGTGGTTATAGTTGTACAACTTTGTGACAGACTAAGAACCACTGCATTGTATGCTTTTAAAGAGTGAATATTATGATATGTTAATAGGTCTCAATAACGCTGTTATATTTTAAAAAGGGAGGCACCTAGGGTGTGAAATTTACGAAGGCACCCTGTCAGGGTTACATACGTACAGGGGTTAACCCCTAAGAGTGTGTGCCTCTTGAAATTTAGTTACCTGGCTTGCCTCCCCCACCAATTCAGTCCCTCAGGAGAATTCACTAATTCAGGTTCATTTGAAATAAGAGAAATCTGGTGAAGGACAAGGTTTCTGGGAAAACCTCTCTGCTTCAGAAAGTAATTTAATCTGTTATTTCTCCGGACATCATCACATCAACAAGAAAGGCTTCTAATTGCTGGGGTCTCCCGTCACTGGCCACGAGGGATGGGAAGAGTGTGGGCATCTGATGACCTTTTCAACAACCGAATCGACCATCCACAAGTCCACCAGCCTCAGAACCCCCATGTTGCTGAGGCAGTCCGACTCGGTAGATCTGTTCCCATCACTTTGCAGGTGAATAGTAGCGTTGCATACACACTGGCAAACACCAGTAGGAGCAAGGGCTCGGAGCTTCTAGAAGGTAGGACGCCTGGCTTCTGTGTCTGGATTCAGGACAGCTAATTAGTGTGGGATCTTGGGCGGATACTTTATTTTAGCTCACCCTTTCATCTGTGTAAGATGAGGGGTGTGGAGGGGCGCCTGGGTGGCTTAGTCGGTTGAGCGTCCGACTTTCGCTTAGGTCATGATCTCGCGGTTCGTGGGTTCGAGCCCCGCGTCGGGCTCTGTGCTGACTGCCAGCTCAGAGCCTGGAGCCTGTTTCAGTCTGTGACCCCCTCTCTCTCTGACCCTCCCCTGCTCGCGCTCTCTCTCTCTCCTAGAAATAAATAAAACATTAAAAAAAATTAAAAAAAAAAAGATGAGGGGTGTGGAATAAAGACCCACGGGCCTTCTTACTCCAAAATCGGAGCCTGTCAAGAGCTCCTGGAAGCACTTGCTTCCGGAAGTAGAGAAGCCCAGGCGAAGTTCTGTGGCCCGTCGCTCACGTCCCCGCGGTGTTGTCCACTTGCGAGCCAGCGCAGCGGGTCCAGCCTGGCTCACCTCTCCGTTGCAGAGCGCTTTTCCTTTCACAATCGGCTTAGGGGGCTTCCCGCCCTTCCAGGGACCCCCGTGCGGGCCCACTCGCGAGGCGGGGCCGGGAGCTGGGGGAGGGGGCATC
>NW_027530974.1:1682168-1707362 GCF_008692635.1 Crocuta crocuta | reverse complement strand
GGGGCGTCGCCTCCCCCGGCCGAGGGCAGGAAGCGTGGAGGTCGTCAGCCCAGCCGCACAGGCTCCGGCTGCTTCCTCCCGACGCGAGCCGGGACCCGGGAGCGGCTCTTTCCCGAGCGGTCGGTATCCAGGCCCGGAGGACGGCGCCGTGAGGAGCGCGGAGGCGCTGGAGGTGGCAAGTGGGGGCGTCCCGGGGCAGGGCGGGGTGGGCGGAGGACGAGGGGCCCGGGCGCGCGCGCTCGGAGACTGGACGCGAGGGCGATCTATGTAGAAGCGAACCGCGTCAAGTGGCGCCTCTCCCTGTTGACAGAAATAGAGCCTTTCAGGATCGCAGCCGCTCAGTGGCGCAGTTGCGGCTGGTCCCGGNCCCCCCGCCCTACTTCTTCAACCCCCTCTCTCTCCTGGGATCCGCGCTCTGGCCTCTCCCTGCCTCTCCTCTTTCCTGCTGAAACCACCAGTGTGCAACTGCAAATCCGAGCACTTCCCACCCATACTAATTCTTCCAGTCATTCCACACACGTTTCTGGAGCTCTTCCTTTTCCCGGAGCGCTCTTCCAGTAGGACCCGCGGCGCCACACCGCCCTTGCGGAGCGAGCTTGCGGCCTAGTGGGACCACACCTAGTAAGCAGAAGGACTTTCAAGTAAGAGTGAGCCGGCGCCGGGATGGGTGGAGCGCGTGTAGGGATGCTGTCCAGGGTAGGGGTTTGAAGCCTTCTGAGACTGGGATGCTTGAGTGGAGAGGGAAGCTGAGTGCCATTAGCCAGTGCAGGGGTCGGAGAGCTGGATAAACAGTGTTTTCATTGGCCCAGGGGTGCCATAGAGGGACTGAAAGGCGGTCAGGATGGCTAGAGGCTGAGGCTGGAGCAAGATGAGGGGAACAGGTGGAGGGTAAGCCCTTTATTATTTTTATTTTATTTTATTAATTAAAAAAAATTTACATCTAAGTTAGTTGGCATATAGTGCAACAATGATCTCAAGAGTAGATTCCTTAACGCCCCTCACCCATTTAGCCCATCCCCCCTCCCACAACCCCTGCAGTAACCCTCTGTTCTCCATATTTAAGAGTCTCTTGGGTTTTGTCCTCCTCCCTGCTTTTATATTATTTTTGCTTCCCTTCCCTTATGTTCATCTATTTTGCATTGTAAAGTCCTCATATCAGTGAGGTCATATGATATTTGTCTTTCTCTGACTAATTTCACTTAGCATAATACCCTCTAGTTCCATCCACGTAGTTGCAAATGGTAAGATTTCAGTTTTTTGACTGATGAGTAATACTCCATTGTGTATATATATCACATCTTCTTTATTCATTCATCTTTCGATGGACATTTAAATGAAGTGAGCTTTGAGTTTATCCTAGGGGTCATGGAAAAATTTTTTAAGTTTATTTATTTATTTTGAGAGAGAGAAAGAGAGGGAACTGGGGAGGGGCGGGGAGAGAGGCAGAGAGAGAGAGAGAGAGAGAGAGAGAGAGAATCCCAAGCAGGCTCCTGCTGTCAGCACACAGCTGGAGTCGGGCTCGGTCTCACCAACTATGAGATCATGACTTGAGTTGAAGCCACGCCACTGAGCCACCCATGCACCCTGAGCCGTGGGAGATTTAAGAGGAGGGCTGAAAGGGTCTGTCTTGGTGGGGGGTGGTTCTGTTCTGATGCGACAGCAAGTGGTCTAGACTAGGTACAGACTCAGAAGTAGACCAGTTCCAGAGTCATTTGGGCAGCAGAAGGCAGGCCTTGGTGATGGGTGTGAGGGAATGAGGAGCCGCAGGAAGGAGTCAGGGAGGTAGTAGTTGGGTGAGGGAGGATCTCTTTTCCACCCTTTCCTAGTTGCCTGGTGGGCTGGGGCATGGTGGTGGCCATGTGTTCAGGTTCAGCTGTGTGGTCAGCAGACCTGCCCACTAACATTTACACCTCTGACCTCGGTGGCTTCATAGATCCTGGCCGCCCTATTCTTGGTGGTTTTGCTCTTTCTTGGACCCTTCTCTGTTCCTCGTTGCCTCTCTATCCTGGTGTCCCACAGGAGCTATTGCTCCGACTGTCAAGTAAAACTCCGAAATCTTGGGAGTAAAACTCCCAAATCTTGCTAAGTTAGCAAAATAACATAAAACAAAACAAGAACACGGTTTTCTCAGCCTCTTTTCCGATGTTGGAAGGCTACGTGATGTCTAGAGGCTAGGGATGGTTGGGCACTCTGAGTTGGGTTATGGGATATCAGGAGTTAATTGGCCATCTAGGGATGAGAGCTGCTCAGCGGGCGAGCACGAGGACTCTCCCCAGCTGGTTGGTGACCAGTCACTGTAGATGAAAGGCCCTTGCCTCACAGCCAGTTTTATACCCAACTGCACCCTGTCGTCTCTTACCAGAATCTCAAACGTCTCTCAAGTATCAGCTGACAAATAGGGAGACTGTGGCCTTTTGCATAGCTGAAACTCTCAGAGGTCCTCTTCATAAATGTATACAAGAAGACAGTCAGTTAAGCGTCCAACTTTGACTCAGATCATGATCTCATGGTTTGTGGGTTCGAGCCCTGCATTGGGCTTTGTGCTGACAGCTAGCTCAGAGCCTGGAGCCTGCTTCAGACTCTGTGTCTCCCTCTCTCTCTGACCCTCCCGTGCTCACAATGTTTCTCTCTCTCAAAAATAAATAAAAAACATTACAAAAAAATTTTTTTAATGTATGCAAGAAGAAACAGTATTGGGGCACCTGGGTGACTTTGTCAGTTGAGTCTCTGACTTTGGCTCAGGTCATGATCTCAGGGTTTGTGAGTTCAAGCCCCTGCATCCAGCTGGTTGCTGATGACATGGAGCCTGCTTCAGATCTTCTGTTTCCCTCTCTCTCTGCTCCTCCCCTGTTCGTGCTCACTCTTTCTCTCTCTCTCAAAAATAAATAAACATTAGAAAGGAAGAAGAAGAAGAGGAAGAGGAAGAAGAAGAAGAAGAAGAAGAAGAAGAAGAAGAAGAAGAAGAAGGAAGAAGAAGAAGAAGAAGAAGAAGAAGAAGAAGAAGAAGAAGAAGAAGGGGAGGAGGAGGAGGAAGAAGAAGAGGAAGAGGAAGGAAAAGGAGAAGAAACAGTATTATGGAGACCAGGCTAGAGAACCTAGAATTTTTTTCAGTGAGAGTTTCTCCCTCCTCCCCCTTCCCCTCATCTCTGACCCATCCATCCTCCTCCCTGATGCCCTTCTCAGGTGGGAAGAGCTGGTCCTTATGGGAAAGGATGAACTTCACTGCTCCCAGGAGGTTGTCTGTGCCAACAAATTAGTGCTGTTAATGCCTGAGGCTCTCAAGCACCATACTTCTCTATTTACCTTAAAATGTAGGGGCTCAGTCAGTTGAGCCTCCCTCCGGCTTTGGCCCAGGTCCTGATCTCATGGTTCATGGGTTCGAGCGCTGCCTTGGGCTCTGTGCTGACATCTCAGAGCCTGGAGCCTGTCTTCGGATTCTGTGTCTCCCTCTCTCTCTGCCTCCCCTGCTCATGCTGTCTCTCTCTTTCAAAGATAAATAAAACATTAAAAAAATGTGGGCTGACTTTTTTGGATGGGGAGCAACAATAAATGGATTTTCCTCCAACTTAAAATATTTATGAGCTTTATTATTAAAAAAAAAAGTACAATTCCAAAATTGCCAGATATTTGGTCAATAACATTCAGGGGTGTATTAAAGCAGACTTCCTCTTTATTCTCTGGTTCCAGAACCTGTATCATGGATGCCCTTTCTGAAGCAAATGGCACCTTTGCCTTTCACCTTTTGAAGATGCTGTGTCAAGACAGCCCTTCACGTAACGTGTTTTATTCTCCTGTGAGCATCTCTTCCGCCCTTGCCATGGTCTTCCTGGGGGCAAAAGGAAACACTGCTGCCCAGATGGCCCAGGTAAACCTACCCGTCACCCAGGAGAAGGGACTGCCCTTTCAGTTGTTATGTTCTGTCACCCAGCTTCATACCTTATGCTGCAGAATTGCCATGAAGCAGGATGGGGAGGGGTCCTGGTGCCTACACACATACATGCTTATATCAGGCAGGTGGGGCTGCCTGGGGAACAAGACACAAAGGGCAGGGCTGGGAGTCTCCTTCGCTGGGACGTTTTTTGGGAAAAGTTCTCTCTAATTAATAATCTGGTTTTATGACTGTCGAAATCTTGTCCTAGCACCTTGTCTTTGTTTAGAAAATGATACTGAAATTATTTGAAATTTAAGCAGTTAAGATCTCTCATTTTTGAAGTAAGAGACTTCATAACTGTAACTATTCTTTGGTAATGAAGGTAGGTTAATCTCTCTTTCAAGTCATGAATATACCAACATGCCTTCCTGGTAAGGGGATGGACAAAAATATGCAAATGTGGGCGAAAATGCATGTCTTTATTACTTATACAGACTGTGTGGACTAGTAGTTTAACAAGCATTCAGCAAACATCTAAAAATAGTTAAGAATCAATCCCTATCCCGAAGGGGTTTTATAGAGCAGGCAGAGGACATGTGCCTAAGATACAAACTACAGGCTTGTCTCCTGCACACACCTTCACTACAGGAGGATTCGTATGGTTCTTTGTTTCAATACCACTTTCTTTTCTCTTGAGAACTCTTTGTGGGGTAATGGCTTATCTGAATCATTTTTCAGCTTGTGGCATGAGGGAGTAAAGGTTTATATGTAGAGAGGGGCTTTCTTGAGCTTACTGAACTTTTCTATATTTTAAGCTAGCTGATGAATGAACCCTTCTGGGAGTTTTTTTGTTTTTTGTTTCTTTTAGAGCCTCAAGATTTTCTGGTTACATTGTATTCAGACATTGAAAGTTCCTTATCCTTCTGTGCTCAACTGGACAGTAATGGCACTCAGCATACAAAATATACATTGCTACTTACAGCATTAAGGAAAATTATTTTAAAGAACTAGTTTTTGGATTCTGTATAAGCTGACAGATTGAAATTGATGCCTTCCCCACTGATTGTATTTCTGCCCATTTCTTCTTGAGCTTATCATGCTTCTAACTGTATTTTTTTTTTAAATCTTAGAAACAAATTTTCCTCTATTTAGGGCATATCTCATGCTTGTGCTTTTCTTGGGATGCAAGATTTTATAATAACCCCTTTTCTGAACCCCCCTTCTCCTTGTCATTCTGTCTGTTGCTTACCTTTAAACAAGAGATCTATTTAGGCAGAACAGCCAACTCTTACTCCTCTGTTTTCTGTGCTCCCCACCCCACCCCCGTCTTTTTCTCTCTGTATCTTCTCCCCACCTTCATATAGTATTGCTCTAGTATGTATTAAATCTGCAATTTAAATGAAAACAATGTCCTTTTAAAGGAAAATTTTGTAGAGTATTTGAGAAAGAATTTTGCTTATAGAGGGGTGCCTGGGTGGCTCAGTTGGTTAAGCGCCTGACTTCAGCTCAGGTCATGATCTCATGGTTCATGGGTTTGAGCCCCACATCAAGCTCTGTGCTGACAGCTCAGAGCCTGGAGCCTGCTTCAGATTCTGTGTCTCCTTCTCTCTCTGCCCCTCCTCCCCTCACACTCTGTCTCACTCTGTCTCTTAAAAATAAATAAATGTAAAAAAATTTTTTTTTGCTTATAGAGTTTTTGGGATCAAAGAACAATCTTGATTATTTTTTTAAGTTTATTTATTTTGAGAGAGAGGGAAAGCATGAGTTGGGGAGGGGCAGAGGGAGAGGGGATAAAGAGAGAGAATCCCAAGGAAGCTCCACACTGTGAATGTGGCACTCGATATGGGGCTCGAACTCATGAACCATGACATCATGCCCTGAGCTGAAGTCAGATACTTAACCAACGGAGCCACCCAGGTGCCCCATCTTGATAATTTTTAAAATTATTTTTCTCAACAGGTACTTTCTTTAAACACAGAGAAAGACATTCATCACAGTTTCCAGTCACTTCTCACTGAAGTAAACAAACCTGGCACCCAGTACTTGCTCAGAACAGCCAACAGGCTGTTTGGAGAAAAGACATGTGAATTCCTCCTGGTGAGTTGAGTCAGCAAAACAATAAAAGTTGTATTCAAAATATAGAGTCTGAAAACAAGGTCCTGGAGAACCAAAAATTATGGTGGACAGTGTTTTAAAAACTCATAATTCTACAACTGTGCTTTGAATTATTTAAAATTTGACTACTTGTAAAATTCATTTATCCATTTCTGGTTGGTTTTTCATGATTTAGTACTTAGCTTATTTTATTTATTTTATGTTTATTTTATTACTTATTTTTGAGAGAGAGAGAGAGTGTGAGTGGGGAGGAGCAGAGAGGGAGGGAGACACAGAATCTGAAGCAGGCTTGAGGCTCTGAACTGTCAGCACAGAGCCTGATGTGGGGCTTGAACTCATGAACCGTGAGATTGTGACCAGGTGCTCCAGTACTTAGTTTATTTATAAACTCTGGAATTTCAGTACCTAATAGGCTAAGATATCACTTTTAAGAGATGTATGCTTATTTTAATAAAAAGTATATACTATTCTGATTTTTTGGAAATTAAACTTTATTTAGGAATATAGCCACATTGAACACTTTTCTCTCCAAAGGGTTTTAAGGAATCCTGTCTTCAGTTCTACCACGCTGAGCTTGAGCAGCTTCCATTTGCCAAAGCTGCAGAGCAGTCCAGGAAACACATCAACACTTGGGTCTCAAAAAAGACTGAAGGTCAGAATTACATGTTATTACGTCAGTTTTTGTTTTTTTTTTGCCTTCTCCCCCTCCCCCTCTTCCTGCCCCTCCCCTCCCTCCCTCTTCCTCCCCTTGCTGTTCTGATTTTACTAGTGTTTCAGATGGTCAGAGTCACTCTGACAGGCTAGGCCTCATAGCATATTTGGACCTTAATGGACTCAAAGTGATTCCGATCAGAAGCTCGGGTTTTCAACAATGGAGACTTAATTTTTTCCATTCTCCAGGGACCAGAATGACTGATATGTCAAAAGAAAGTCATAGACCAGATTTCCAGTTTAGTACCTTACACTGAAGCATACTTTCACGTGGCCTGTAATGTTCACATGTTGGGTGGGTTCATCGCCTCCATAGGAAAGACACTACTGGTCAGATCTCCCCTGAGTCATACACTTGGGCTTCCTCCTTCTAAATTCTGTGTGGACCTACCACCACCTTTACCTTACACATTAAGCTTACTTATTCTAGTGCTGCTTTCATGTCTCCCACTTATACTCCCTTAATTAGATTTGATAAGCCTAGATTTAATAGGCCAACTGCAGACTGTCTCTCAGGGCTGATCAATCCTGTAGACTAAGATCATCCTTGTTTGGCATTGAGCCTTATTCATTTGTTTTACAGAATGCCATGTTCTGATATTGGCCCCCACGATCAATGATGATGTTTGAACCATTCAGGACCCTCTGCACCAACTCTACTTGGTACCACTAGGAACAGTCCTATTTCTGTCAGTAAATAAGACAATTGAGAACAGACGTTGTCCTTCCTTAAAGAGTTAGCAGTTATTGCCACCATTTCTTCTTGGAATATTTGCCACTTAATACCATCTGGAGGCAGCAGATTAGCAGGGATGCTCTTAGTTCATCGGAAAGGCAGTTTGATACCCAGGGAAAGAAGGGAGAATCTTTCACTTCCCCACCTTACCTTTGCCAGAAATGTCTGGTGTTTTGTTTAGAGGATCAAATAGTGAAATCACTTCTATTTGCTTCCAGAAGCTGCTCGGTGCATCCAGCGTGCCCATTATCAACTCTTCTCTGTTGAGCTGTTCATTCCAGCTGCCTCTAACATGTGGATGTAGTTGTGGAATGTTAGCACTGCTTATAGCTCTGCTGCACTAAACCAGACAATCCCATTTCACTGCCTGAGATAAGCCAGGTCCCTCCAGCTCATCACTCATTTCCTGCTTGCCTCGTTGTCTGACTGCGTGTCGTGGTTTTCATTGAGTGATTTAGAAGTCATTCACTGTCCTCAACTTTGTGGAAAGGCCTTGGTTACCTGACCATGAATACCACTCGTATGTGTTGTGTTTGATTTCTGCACCTAACAATCCAAACTTAGCAAATTTGAAAAAAGAAAAGAATGTTTGGTTCTTGACTAATAACCAAGGATTTGCCAGTAAACCTTATCATGATTTATTCATCCCATGTTCTATAAATTCACCTGAATATACTCTACTTTTTCTGGAAGGTAAAATTCGAGACGTGTTGCCAAATAGCTCGATTGATGCACAGACCAAGCTGGTTCTCGTCAATGCCATCTACTTCAAAGGAAGGTGGAATGAACAGTTCAACAAAAAGCACACAAGGGAAATGCCTTTTAGAATAAACCAGGTGAGAGAAGCTTTCAAAAATCCTACTAGAAGAAATTGAATGGAAAAAACTAAGTTTGTAAAAGTATAAATGATTGGTTAAAAATATTTTGAAGGGTACCTGGGTGGCTCGGTTGGTTAAGTGTCTGACTTCAGCTCAGGTCATGATCTCATGGTTCATGGGTTCGAGCCCCGTGTCAGGCTCTGGAGCTCAGAGCCTGGAGCTTGCTTCAGGTTCTGTGTCTCCTTCTCTCTCTGCTCCTTCCCCACTCATGCTCTGTCTCTCTCTCTCTCTCAAAAAAAAAAAAAAAAGAATAAATGTAAAAAAATGTTAAAAAATAATTTTGAAACCACATTACAAATGAAATTTTAAACTCTGTAGAAAAGAACAGAAGAATAAAAATTATTTGCTGTAATTTTTTTGCATTTTATTACTGCTCCTACTGCCTCTGATAATCTCTTCTACCTTCAGTGCTGCTACCTAGTTCTGGAAACTTAAGACTTTCTTCTAAGCCCAAGTTGCTAAATTGAAAGCAAAAAACAAGTGTTAAGGAAAAACGTGTGATATGTGTGTGTGTGTGTGTGTTGGGAGAGTGGATAGAGGGAGTGATATTTCTTTAATCAGATATTTAAAGAATTAAAATAAGTATAGATTGAATTAATAGTAATTAATCATTATTTAGTATTTATAAATTTCTAATATTAAAACTGACAAAGATCTTAGACTTGATATTGAGGTATAACTTCAGGCAAGCATTAAAATAGCTTGCCAAATCCCCAGCCTTGGAAAAAAAAAACCCATTTTAATGTAATTAGGAAACACACTCTGTAGGTAAAACCTTTTATGGGGGGCTTAAGGTGCACTGTACATAATCAGCCCTCCAGTTACAGGGTGGGAGGGGGAGAACTTTTCTAGCATTGATTTTAGAAACTATTCTAATTTGTATTAACAGCTGATCTGTATCAGCTTGAAAAAATAAGTATAATACTCTAACTTCTGGGTGCATATACCCTCTTCTGTATTTTTTTGAGAGAGAGAGAGCAGGGGAGGGGCAGAAGGAGAGAGAGACTCTTAAGCAGGTTCCATGCTCCATGCTGAGCCTGACATGGGGGCTTGATCCCATGACCATGAGATCCTGACTTGAGCCCAAATCAAGAGTCCAACATTTAACTGACTGAGCCACTCAGGCGCCCCACCTCATCTGCATTTAAAAAAAAATTATTTCCGTGGATTAGAGTATCAGAATTGGAACAATTGGATTTAAATACATGAAGAGATATTAATTCTTTCTACTTGCTGGCAAGACTGCTTTCTAAGTGGGTATGTCCATACACTACCAGTCACATTCCTGTGAAACTCTTAAATTTCTTCCTACTTTATCTCAAAACCTTTCTCTAGTTAAAATGAAATAATTTTCCATTTAATTTTATATGACTGTGTCATTTATATAGTTTGTTTATTTTGAGAGAGAGAGTGTACACATGTGAGCAGGGTTGGGGCAGAGAAAGAAGGAGAGAGAGAATCCCAAGTAGATCCATACGATGAGCACAGAGCCCAACGTAGGTCTCTAATTCACAAACTGTGAGATCATGTCCTGAGCTGAAATCAAGAGTTGGATGCTTAACTGCCTGAGCCACCCACGCACCTCTCCTCAGATATAGTTTAAGTGAGGAAAATCTGATTTCCTCCTCTGGAAAATGCAGAGTACTGCATTTATTTTGCTGAGTAGCACATCTTTCCCAGGCTACCTGTTTACAGCAGATGCCTTATAATGATGACAGGAAAGACTCAGAACTAGCACATGAATATTCTTTCCATCACAGGTTCTGAAAACACTCTGGAGTCAATTTTAGGTGTTTTGGAAATTTTTAGGGCCTCTTTCAATAATCTGTTTTTAATTCCATGCTCATCTCTATTCCCATCAGAAGGAGCAGAGGCCAGTGCAGATGATGTTTCAGGAAGCTACATTTAAGCTTGCCTATATTGAAGAGGTGCAGGCCCAGGTCCTGGAGGTGCCTTATATGGGTGAGGAGCTGAGCATGGTCATTCTGCTTCCGGATGACAACGTGGATCTAAGCTTGGTGAGATGAATCCAGTGACAACCTTCACATCCTTCCTGATAGGCTAGAACTCAGGCACCATTTTCTTTTTCTTTTAATCATTCATCTTTTTTTTTTCGTAAATAGTTTATTGTCAAGTTGGTTTCCATATAACACCCAGTGCTCATCCCAACAAGTGCCCTCCCCCATGCCCATCACCCTCCTTCCCCTCTCCCCAACCCGCATCAGTCCTCAGTTTGTTCTCAGCATTCAAGAGTCTCTCATGGTTTGCCTCCCTCCCTCTCCCCAACTATTTTTCCCCTTCTTCTCCCCCATGGTCGTCCATTAAGTTCCTCCTAATCCACCTATATGTGCAAACATATGATATCCGTCCTTTGCCTGACTTATTTTGCTCAGCATAACACCCTCAAGTTCCATCCATATTGCTACAAATGTTCAGATTTCATTCTTTCTCATTGCCATATAGTATTCCATTGTATAAATATACTACAACTTCTTGATCCATTCATCAGTTGATGAACACTTTGGCTCTTTCCATGTTTTGGCTATTGTTAAAAGTGCTGCTGTGAACATTGGGGTACATGCTCAAGCACCATTTTCAACATTTGTGTTTATCTTTTAAGTTGATGATATGGGCAACCAGGCAGCAGGGCACAGTATTCAGATACTTAGGCTTTGGAACCGAACTGTTATTCAGAACCTGCTTCTCCCATTATTATCTATGTGACCTTGCCGAATAACTCTATTTTCTAAAATGGGGATGGTGATAACATCTCCTGATAGAGTTTTATTAGGATAAAATGGGCATAGTTCAGGGAACAAGCTTAGCACATTGTCTGGTGCATAATCAGCCCTGCATAAATGTGATCCATAATTATTATCATAATCATTGTTGTTAGCATTATATTTTAAATACCGAGAACCTGAAATTCAGGAGGGCAGAGCCGGAAACAGCCGGAAATGCCATTCCCCGCCCACGCCCACTCTGCTTCCTTTTGTCATGAATCCCTAGTGTGAGAGTCAGCCCTGGCCTGGCCCAGTAGCTCCTAGTAGTTCCTGGGCAGCGCAAGCACTGAGTGGCACAGGGTGCTCCCATGACCTAAGGGGCCTATGTGAGCAGAGCTGCAGCCATTGGCTGTCTTTCTGTCCATCTCCCTCCTCCCCACCCATGTCTCTTCTTCAGAGTGTATGCAGGATTGCAGGATTGTGCCTCTGGCAAATTGTTCTTCTGGGTGGACTCCACCAGGAGCTCTTTCTTTCCCAATCATTTTTTTAAAGTTTTTTAAAATTTTTTATTTATTTTGAGAAAGAGAGAGCTTGCATGCATGAACGGAGGTGGGAAAGGATCCCAAGCAGGCTCTGCACTGTCAGCACGTGGAACCCAAGGCAGAGCTTGATCTCACAAACCATAAGATCATGACCTGAGCTGAAACCAAAAGTCGAAGCTTAACCAACAGAGCCACCCAGGTGCCCCTCCCCATCTTTTTTCTTACCAACAATGCCTCATCTTCAAAAAATAAGCACAGTTAAAAAAAAAAGAAAGAAAGAAAATCACAGTCAGCTGGGCATTGACGATTGTCAGGAAAAGATGTCTCCTAGACAATGTTGGGTAACGGGAGGAACAGCCACTGTCTTTGTGCCTCTGGGCTGTTTGAAGTCTTCCCCACCTGGCAAGGAAGCCACACATTTAATAGCACGAGTACGAGATCGCACAGATTTCCTGGCAGATAAAGGTGCCACTGGTCTTGTGTGACAACTAACACCTATCTATGCAAGGAGGAAGGCTATGTGGGTGGGGATGTAAATATGTACCAAAGTATGAATTTCAAAATCAAATTGTGGTCTTTCAGGTGGAGAAACATCTCACCTATGAGAAATTCAGAGCATGGACCAAGCCAGACTGTATGAAGAGTACTGAAGTGGAAGTTTTCCTTCCGAGGTTTAAACTGGAAGAGGAGTATGACATGGAGTCTGTGCTTCAGCGCTTGGGAATAGTGGATGCCTTCCAGGGAGACAAGGCCGACTTTTCGGCAATGTCAGCCGAGAGAGATCTGTGTCTGTCCAAGTTTGTGCACAAGAGTTTCGTGGAGGTGAATGAGGAAGGCACAGAGGCCGCGGCTGCCTCGGCCATCGTGGTTGTGGAGTGTTGCATGGTATCTGGACCGAGATTCTGTGCCGACCATCCCTTCCTCTTCTTCATTAGGCACAACACAGCCAACAGTATTCTGTTTTGTGGCAGGTTTTCCACTCCGTAAGGGTGAGCATTTCCCTCTTTCTGTGTCCTGTCTTGCTTCACAGCCCTGTGAAGATGGGCCTTTAAAGCCAAGTGCGAAGGTGATGAGGGCAGATTCCTCATCCATCTGAATCTCATGTTTGTCCACACTCAGCTCTCCCCATACTGACCACTCATTTGCCCTACTTAGTCAAAATCATGTGACTATAGACCTTAATGATTCCCTGTTGTATTTAAAATGCAGTTCTAATCCCATAGGATGGCATACAGAATTTTCCTAGATGGTTTCAGACTTCTTCCTCACTCATTCCACATGTAACTCATTTTAGTTATGCCATATTGTGCCTTATTGCATGCTGGTCTTAGCCTATTTCAGTAGTAGTACATACTTCTATCTAAGGCTACTGTTTTATAGTTTTCCTGGTACATTGGCTTCTTAGAAAGTTTCTTTAATGCACATTTTTATTTTATCTTTGACATTCATGCATCGCCATGTATGTGACAAATGAGGCATCAGGCATTGGAGACAAAGTCATGGTCTTTTGACATCTGGTCTTTAATACTCATCCTGGAATGATGTAGCTTTTATGACAGCCAGATTGGACTAGGTAATGGCCTTAAACTTACCATGTGACTCCCTTGTAGGGATCAGACCTTTCTTCCTGTTAATTGTATTTCTCCACCTCCGACTCTTAACAGTAAAACTTCCATTCAGTTCTTAAAGCTCATTTCCGATGTCATCTTCTCCAAGAAATTTTTCCTTCTCTGCATAAGCAGATGTACGTTTCTTAACTCTCATTGCACACAGAGGGAGGGCATTTCTCTTATGGAAGTTGTTTTATGTATTAGTCATCTGTGTTCTCCAGCTACGCCTTAAATTCCTCCGAGGCTAGGACTATATTTTATAGGTTTGTGTACCACATACAATGCAGTCAGAAGTAATTTGATCATACATGAACTCTGTAATGTTTTAAAAAGTGATTAGATGTCAGTGATATTATTTTTGGTGTTTTTTTTTTTTACTAAAGTTTATTTATTTTGAGAGAGAGGGCATGGGTGGGGGGTGGCAGAGAGAGAGGGAGAGAGAGAGAATCCCAAGCAGGCTCCACACTGTCAGCACAGAGCCTGATGTGGGGCTTGAACTCACGAATCCATGAGATCATGACCTGAGCAGGAATCAAGAGTCGGATGCTTAACCAACTTAGCTACCCAGGCACCCCATTATTGTTTTTTTAAAGAATTTTTTTATTAAAGTGAAATGCACATGTCATAAAATTACCCATTTAAAAGTGAACAACACAGTGCAACATGTCCTGCAACCACTACTTTAATTCCAAAAAATTGTCATTGCCCTAAAGGAGAACCCTGTGCCCCCTCAGCAGTTCCTCCCCGTTCTCTTCTCCCTTGAGTTCAGAGAGGGTCACTTCAGATTTCAAGGACCCTTATCAGTCTCACTGGCCAGGGCACTGTGATGGGCTGTGATGAATTACAAGAGGCGGTACTAGCAAGCGCAGAAGGGAAATTTCTTTCACGTGGAATGCGTGACTGATGTCCCCCTGCCCCCAGGAAATCACCCAGATCTCTAGACCTTTCCCAGATAACAGGGATTATCGAGAAGCTTTTGAAAGGGTATTTGCAAGACAGAGTCTGTTAAGTGAGCTTGGCTCATAGAGAGAGAGTAGGAGACAAAGTGGGACAGAGATGGACAGAAATAGAGATAGATGGAGACTCTGTAAGTGAGCTTGACTAGAGTCACCTGGATATGCTGGACATTTGGATACTGCCCAGGAGAAATGTCCAGGGAATGCAAGTATGGATCCCAACAAACCAAAATGGGCCAATCTAGAGTTACCTGGCCACTCTGGGCTCAGCTTCTGGCCTGTCAAATGAGAGAGCAGTTCGTGACATGAGGGTGGATAAGGTTATGGAGCTGGGCCACATAACAGTGAAGGGCAAAAGCATTTGGAAATATTGCCAAGCTTCTAAAAGGGAGTGCTGACTGCTGGGACCAATAGCTTTCTTCTTTGTTCTGGGAGGGGAGGGCGGTTGGGCTGCTTTTCTGACTTCTCAGGAGCTAAGGTCATTTGCATCATGTGGGCAGGACTAGGTGGAGTTCCAGTCCCAGACCCTGAAGGCTGACTCCTAATAATACTTCCGTTCCAACTCTCTAATGTGGGAGCTGGGTACTGACCTTCCAGGGCTATTAAAATAAGGAAGTTCAGTTGGACAAGACTTTCAGCTCCAACATTACACAAGCCTATGTCTCTGGATCTCTTCTTGACAACCAGGCGAAGATGGCATCAGCACAGCCCAGCCACCTACTCCAAAGAGCGTTGGGCTCCGTTGAAAAACTGTGAGGTAGTAAGATTGTAATCTGTTCCTCTTTTCCGGGAAGAGGGAAATAGAATCTGTTAAATCCTGTGTGCCAGAGGCTGTGCTAGGCACTGCACAATAAATCATTTTACTTGGTCCTTACAGCAACCTGGGATATTGACAAGGAAACAGATTCAGAGAAGTAAAGCAACTTGTTCAAGTTCATTTAGCTAGTAGGAGGCTGGTAAACGAAATGAAGCCAGAGCTTTCAGACGGCAACGTCAGAAGCCAGCGTGGGAGAGAAACACACGCCCCCCTACTCCAAGATGCACAGGCTCTCTGTTCACCTGGCTTTGCCCAGACGCTCTCCCAGCATCTTAGCTGTTCACAGTGGAAACGTTGTGCTGCCAGTGTTTTCTCCTTGGTTTCTTTAAACGTTAAAGGAGTCTCTAATGCCGGAAGTTTCAAGCGAGGCGGGATGGAGGGCGAGAGTAGCTGGGATCCCAATCCAGGCATCTCCAAGGAAGGATGCCTCACCGGTGACCCAGGCCCTGCGCCACCATTCTGGGAGCCCCCGAATGGATAGCAGGAAGCGGTATTCGGTGTAGCAAAATCCCTAGAGTGAAGCCAAGTAGGTCCGGACCTCGGGTGTTGGGATGGGGGAGACGGGAGAACAGCTCTGTGACGTGGACAAACTTTCAGGCGTATCCAGNAGGCCCCGGCCCAGCCCCAGGCCCGCCCCTCCCGGCCCCGGCAGCCCCACCCCCGCCCTCCACTCAACCCCGCGCCGACCCTTTGGCCCGGACCGGAAGAGGAGCAGAAGGAGGTGCTGGAAGCTTCGGAGAAAGTGGGCCTCTGGTTTCGCTTTCAGCTGCCAGCTGGCTCCTGTACCCCTGAGAACGCTGGGGCCCAAGGGGAGTCATTTTGGCTTTGGGAAGGGACAAAGAAGGAACACCAGAATCTAGCCATTTGGTGTGTGCCTAGGATAGAAAACAGAGGGCTGCGTTGTTAGCAACTACAGTTGCACTAGCAGGGACAAGACCTCACTGTCCGTTTTCTCGAGAAGGCCAGGGCTCTTGATTCCTATTCAGGGAGAACTGCAGAGTAGAAGTTGGGAAAGGTCAGGAGGGAAGATTCTGAGAGCCAGGATGTTATGTCCTTATGTGAGCGCTGATTTTAGATGGTGAGGAATTAGTCCCTGATTTGGGAAGAGGCCTGATGAGGATAATATTTAACAAATATGCACCGATGTGGTCTCATTGGTTGTGTTTGGCCAGCATTTATTGTGACTGGCCACTGCCCAGTGTACTGTCATCACTGCTCTGGGACCTGCCTTCTGTAAGGTCAGCTCTGTGACCACCTCCCCGCACTTCCTAGGAAGCACCCTCTCCTTGGTCAGTGGGGCTTCGCAGAGATAAACTGAAGATTGCAGCCCAGGTTTGGGTTCCAAGGAGGGAGCTCTGTGCTCCTCTGAGGCCAGAGAGTGAGGAAGCAGAGCTCCCAGGCAGGCATCCTCAGCCATCCTGGTTCTCTTGGCAAGGGCTCGAGGGACTCAAGTCGTGAAGGGATAAGAATTGGGACAGGGTTCTGGACTTACCCAGGGCAAGGAAAAGAGGGGCCTTTGCATGACAGGAGGACCCCGTGGAGTCCACCAGAAGACCCTGGTCTAGGAGTGCTCTGGCTGGGGGCCAAGCATAACTGACCCTGAGTAGCCTGAAATGTCCAAAATCAAGATCCTCTGAGAGTATTTTGATCAGTCATATGTAGAAGCAGAGCCCGAAGGAAGCATAGTGGGGTTAGGGGCCTGAGTTCTGCAGCCAGACAGCCTGGATGTGACTCTTACTGTGCCACATACTGTTTGGAACATCTTAAGTAAGTGATTGCAGCTCTCCACGCCAGATATCCTTATATGTAAGGATACCTATCTCAAAGGGTGTTTTACAAAGCAGGGGTGTGATGTACTTGGGACAATATGTGACCTACAGTAAGAGCTCAGTAAATATTAGCTTCTGTTACTGTTTCAAGTTAATCACATTGTTCTCTCCCTAATGCATAGTGAAGGCCACTGTCAATGGGGAATGAAACCTTTTATGGACAGATGGTAAAGGAAAGAAGTAGAAGGAGGAAGAGATGGGCATTTATTAATGAATTAATGCAGGGTCCAGGGAAGGAGATCACGGACCTGGGTCTCCCTATGGGGCCATCTTTGGACAACTAGAAGCAGTGTAAGGGAAGGTCATGAGTGCTGGGCAGGGCAGGGGAGAAGCGTGATCGCAAAAGCCAAGGGGCTAAAAAGGAACGGTGATTTAGGTCTCTCACACCTTCCCTCCTTCTTGTCAGATGGCCTCTGACATCTGAGCAGTGGTAATGGCAGCTCTCTCCCTTGGCAGGCATAACTTCTTGCTCCATTGCTGCCCAACCTTCCCTGGCCGTCACCCTGCTTTGCATTCTTCTGAGTGTGAGCAAGGAGAAAAGGGAAAAGGCAGCTTCTCAAGTACCCCCACCTCCCCCACTTCTCTGAGCTGTACAGAAGCCAAGCTTCTCCTCCCCTCCAACCCCTTTAACACTCTGCTAGCTCCTTTGAGAAGCCATGTGCCCTTGAGGACAACCAGTTGTTGAACACACAAACCAACATTTCTCTCTATGCTCTGGTTGCAGAACCCCCCACCACAGATGCCCTCTCTGAAGCAAATGGCACCTTTGCTAAACGTCTTTTAAAGAAACTATGTGAAGTAAACCTCTCATACAATGTGGGTTTTTTTTTTTTTCCTTCCCTGAATGTCTCCTGTGCTTTGGCCATGATCTTCCTGGTGGCAAAAGGAAATACCACTGCCCAATTGCCCAGAGGTCTCCACCACAGATGGAGAAGGGATTGTGTGTGGTCATTAGAATCATTTACCAAAAGTGACTGGGTTTCCTCCCTTCTAGCACGTGGTGGGATTTTTTCCCTCCTGGTTCCCTTGTAGGGCCAAATGGCCAGTTGTGGCCACTGGGTTATGTGTAGAAGGGAAACGCACAGGAGTGTTAACTAACAGTTTGAGGTCCTCTAAAATTCTTTTTGTCCCTCTAGCATGGTATTGGCAATATTTGTGATGACGGCTACTTTACCGGGCTGGGTCCCCCAGGTCCCTTACCTATCTGTGATGGACATACAGTCTGAAGATTAAATGATTCTTTGTTATTTTAAACCACCACGATTTGGGGGAATTATTTGTTACCATAGTGTAACCAAGCCTATCGTGACTGATACAAGCACACATTAGTTTTTTTCACAACTTCATAGAGCTGCTCATGAGGACTTCTGCCAGTACTGTTGGAATGAGAAAGGAACTGATAAATGTGGTAGGACCTTGCAGATAATTTCCTCCATGGCTCATTTTTCACATAAACTTAGAGGTGTTGTTTCGTCGGAAGGCCCTAGGCTTGGAGAGAGTCAACCAGCTTTAAAGTCAAGGCTCTGCCTCTGATCCACCAAAGAACCTTTCCTAAGCCACATAACTTGTCAGAACTTTATAAAAGATAGATAACAGCATCTCAGCTTACTGCTTCATGAGACGTTTGTAATCTAGTGAAATATGTACGTGAAAGTGCTTTATAAACTGTTACATAATGTGCATATTAGCCATACAAATGTTGATAATATAATAACTGAAGATTTTTATAGTTCAAAAAGTTTCTGTGACTGCAGAGGAGCTTATTCAAGATAACAGATCCAACTTTTACATTGGAGACCCATATTGTAGTTGGAGAAAGTGTTGACTGGCCCGAGAAATAGTTCTGAAGATGGACAGAATTATAATTATATACCAGGTGTACAGCTTTAGGAGTGTGAGGACCTTCTGCCTAATTCAAATTGGTACCATGTTGAGAGTCCTCTCTTGGATGTCATCTCTGTTCGGGTGCTCATGTGTCTCCGCTTTTGGAGTTGGGAATTCTACTTGGCAAGACTTGTTTCGCCATCTTGCAGTCTCTTCCCTAGATGAATAACTTCCTTGTCCCTCCCTCTGCCCTGCAAGTTCCCGTCTGTATATCATGAAATTCTCAAAAGCTGGAATGGCCACTGGAAACATCTAGCCTAGGGGTTTTCCTTGTTGGCTACATAGGAAAATCTCCCGAAGGGCTATTAATCCTATCGAGGCCTGGATATTTTCCTTTTCTTCAGAGTACTCCTTTGCAGCGTTTGAATTTTTATCATAAGTGTGGTTTTAACAATAAACATAATTAAATCAGTAAAAAGAAAATAATGATGTACACATAAAATTAGTTCTCCTCGGCCTCCTGGATAAGGAGTGAGGATGGATGGGACAGTGTTAAAGGCAGGTCTACTATTAAAACAAGTAAACAAACAAACATCCCATCCCTAGCTTCCACTGGGAATTTTCATTTAATTATTTTAGGTTGGTGCCTCAATATTGGTATTTAAAAAACCTCCATGTACTACCAGGGTTGAAACATCAGATCTAGTCCAGTGTTTTTCTGGAGTGTGGTCTCTGTATGAGCAACATCACAATCACCTGGGAATTTGTTAGAAATGCAAATTCTTATGCATCCCCCAGACCTCAGCAGTTCTGAGGATAGGATCCTCCAGGTGGTTCCGATGCATGCTAAAGTTTGAGAACCACTGATCTAGCCAAACTCCTCAGGCCACAGATGTGGATGAACCTGAAGCTCATAGGTTAATAGGCAAGTTGATGTCACTTCTGGTTCTAAGGCAAGATGGAGTAACAAGTATTGGATCTGCCCCTCCCATTGTAGTTAACCATAAAACTGGACAATATATATGAACTAGCTTCTTTCAGGTATTGGGTAGATGGTGCAAGGCTTGATCTTCGAAAGAAGGACAACACATAAGAAGAGTTCTATATTCTGCCTGAGTGCAGTTTCCAAACTGTAGCACAGGAAGAGGAGTCCAAACTCCTCTGGGCAGAACAAAGAAAGATCAGAGTCCAAGGTTGCTCATGCAAGTTGCATTTGCAGGACCTGTTGCCACAGAAGAGGGAGAGACACAGAAAAGTCGCTCCTAAAGCAAGCACAGGAATTTCCTTGAGTCTTCGAATACTGAGCTGCGATTCTGTGAGATTTGGCAGAGCCAGACCGGCTCATGAGGGCTGAACCAAGATTCCAGATTGCATGGTGCTGCAATGCCATTAGATTGCGATGTTAGATTTCTGACCTTACAGAGTTAAGAAACCCCTGCTAAACAACTTGGGCTTCTAGTTGGGAGTCCAGGAAGCCCAGGCCTTAGTACTAGGACTAACGTAGTCCAAGAATAAGGGCTACTTTAGACCCTCCCTTAAAACCCTAACATCAGCAGTATCTAGCTGAGCCATCAAATAAGAACAAAACTCAACTGGGGAGCCTGGGTGGCTCAGATAAGCCTTCAACTTCAGCCTAGGTTATGATATTGTGCTTCCTAAGTTCTAGCCCCATGTCTTGAAGCCTGCTTCAGATCCTGTGTCTCCCTTGCTCTCTGCCCCTCCCTCACTCATGCTCTTTCTCACTCTCTCTCAAAAATAAACATTTAAAAAATTTTTTAAATATAAAAAATAAAAAAGAACAAAACTCTAAAGGAAGGCAACATAATCAACAATGTCCAGCATGAATAAAAAATTACTAATCATATGAAAGTGTAAGTAAATATGACTTATAACCACAGGTGGGGGGGAGCAGACAACAGAACAGACACAAAAATGATACAAATGTTAAATTAACAAAGATTATAATATAAATTATAAATATGTTAAAGGATTTGAGGAATACATGGTGTTATGAATGAACAGATGTGAAAACCCAGTAGAGAAAAAGGAACGAAACACACACACACACACACACACACACACACACAAAGAAGATTCTAGAATTTAAAAACCCGAAATAGGGGCGCCTGGGTGGCTCAGTCGGTTGAGTGTCCGGCTTCAGCTCAGGTCATGATCTCACAGTTTGTGGGTTCGAGCCTCGTGTTGGGCTCTGTGCTGACAGCTCAGAGCCTGGAGCCTGTTTCGGATTCTGTGTCTCCCTCTCTCTCTGACCCTCCCCTCCTTAGGCTGTCTCTCTCTCTCTCAAAAATAAATAAAACATTAAAAAAAATTTAAAAACCTGAAATAAAAAACTTGGTAGATGACCTTAACAGTGGATTAGACATTTCGACAAAAAATATCAGTGAATACATTATGACTTTTACCCCTATTTCTGTATGCATTTATTTTTTAAAAAGATATTTTCATACATGATTATAATACCACATTCACACTTATCAAATGAACAGTTATTTTCTCACATCCAATCTCTATTCAAATTTCCCTATGGCCTTGAAAATATCTTATATAGGTTTTTTCTTCTCATGAGACTTTATTATTCCAGGAGACTTATAAAAACAAGCTTTATGGCAATAGTCGTCAACATAAAATTTATCTTTTAGTTATCTCTGCACTTCTCATTAAAGCAGTAGTGTGTCTCATAGCTCAGTAATGTGCTGTGGCAGCCAAAAATCTGAGGTGTCTGAGGCAGCTTCCTTTGGTATGGCTTAGTTTAAGGAACACATAAGAATGTTGACTTTGGCCTAGAAGACGAGGATACAAAACAAAAAACAAAACCAAAAAACAATATCCCAAACTTCACCCTGGCTGTAGTCTTTGACTGTGTGCCATTACAAGTGGAAATGCCTCCTGCATTTGTCAGCTCAAGCCTCCCTTCCATCAGGGAGCTGTGAGAAGCTCCATTAGTCTTAGCATCCTGTGGGAGTGTTCTGAGTAATTCTGGAACACCGCATTTTCGGTTTCGTAGAGGAAAACTTTATTAATTATAAGGGAAAGGGAAATAAGGAATCAAACAATTAGACATAAAGAGGGAGAGAAGTACAGAGAAGAACAAAGAAGGCTTAATTCATTACATTGGGTACTCACAACATCCAACTTTCTGGCTGGGGAATTCCCACGGTGAACAGTCCTGATTGAGGGTCCTGGACAGAGGTCTTCCCCTCAGGTGAGACTTCCAACTAACTACTTTCCTTTCCTACATCAATGGGGATTGAAATGCTGTGCGTCATTTCTCATTGTTGCACGCCATACACCCACTTCTAAAATATACTCTCCCAAGCACCAGTTCTTGGGAGTAAGAGATGGTTTAAAAATTAAATGCAACTTAATTAGGTTAGGTTGTGGCAGAGCAAGGACAACTCATTTTCTGAGACATTAGGATCCTTTTCTGGGGGAGGAGAGGGCCTCATTTGTCTGCAAAGTTCCAGAGCAAGCCAGGCATGCCATCCCTGGAGCTGGGAACCTCCGTGGCCCTGGTCCTCTGACTGAGACCTGAGGCATTGCTGAAATGTGCTAGGGATTGTAAGGAATGTGGAGACAGTTCAGACATGGTCCTGTTCTGCAAAGAGTTAACCATGTATGAAAAGAAAAACAAGTCTATGTTTAATACAAGAGAGAAGGTGATAAAAATACATGCATGGAATATGTTTGCAATTTAAAAAACACTTTTAATCTGTTTGGGTGTTTGGTTTTCATAACAGCTCTAGGCCACAGACAAAGCCAGAACCATTATCTTCATTTTACAAATGAGGACCTTAGAACAAAAAGGTTTATAAATTTGTCTAAGATCACGCAGACAGTAAGTGGTAGCACTGGGACTAAAACGTAGGTGTGGTGTGCCTGGGTGGCTCAGTTGGTTAAGCTCCTGACTCTTGATTTCAGCTCAGGTCATGATCCCAGGGTCATGGGATTAAGCCCCATGTTGGGCTCTACTCGGGGTGCAGAGCCTGCTTGGGATTTTCTTTCTTTCTTTCTCTGCCCCTCCCCTGCTCATGTGCTCTCTTTCTCCAAATAAATAAATAAACATTTAAAAATAAATAAAATGTAGGTGTAATCAAAGAGACAAATGAGAGAGGAGGCTGGAGCTTGTTAAAAAGAAAACCACAGACCCAAATGGCATTACTTAGGCTGAGTCCTCAAATCAGGGCCTAATAATATATTTTTTAATGTTTATTTTTGAGAGAGACAGAGAGAGAGAGATGATGAGTGGGGGAAGGACAGAGAGAGAGAGGGGAACAGAGGATCTGAGGTGGGCTTAGTGCTGATGGTAGTGAGCCCAATGCAGAGCTCGAGCTCACAAACCATGAGATCATGACCTGAGGTGAAATTAGGTGCTTACCTGACTGAGCCATCCAGGTGCCCCAATACGTGATTTAACTGCAGTTTCATCCTTCCCCAGAAATACTGTCTTAACCGGCCAGTCAGAAAATTTTCCATCAAGGGGCCTTCTCCATCCCCAAAGGAAGATGAGGTCTCCTTGCTTGATAAAACTCCTTGCTTTTCCCTTTAAGAGAAAGGGGCCTTGCCCAGAACAATCTTTATCTTTGGCTAGTAACTTTCTTGCCCCACTCTCTTTCTTGAAAAACCTTCCATTTTATAGAACTCTGCAGACTGCCCTATCTGCTTGTTAGATGGGGTGCTGCCCTGATTCATGAATTTTCTTTTTCCAGCTGCACGGTAAAAGAAAGGAAGGAGAGGAGGGAGAGTGCCAGAAGGGGTGGAAGGTAGAGGGAGAAAAGACAGGTAAAATTCGTAAGCCTGTTCTCCATCATCCTGGCCTTCTTGACTGTAAACACAGCTGAGCCCTACTAAGGTGAAGCTTTCCCATCCCTTTCCCCTTCCACAGCAGGACTCTCCCCCTCTATTTTCACTCTACCTCTCATGCAGACAGGAAACTAGTTGATGGCCACTTGTTTCTATTTACTGTTCCAGGTCTCAACTCCCCTTTCCCCGGGGAAGGCACACCCTGGCTGGACTGGGACCCCACCATGTGTTCCCATAACCCCAGCCCTCCCCCTCAACTCTCAAATGGCTCTGTTCTACCCATGGTTTTATTTTAAATTCCCACTCACTTTCTCTGTAAGGATTCAAACAGAGACCATTTTATCCAATACCGAAGAGGGACTTAATGCAAGTAAAATGTATTTATCAATACTTAGTGAATTAACACTTCTCCTCTTACTTAAAATGATGCCTTGGGGCACCTGGGTGGCTCAGTCGGTTAAGTGTTTAACTTCAGCTCAGGTCATGATCTCACGGTTCTTGGGTTCAAGCCCCACATCAGGCTCTGTGCTGACATCTAGCTCAGAGCCTGGAGCCTGTTTCAAATTCTGTATCTCCTTCTCTCTTTCAACCTCCCCTGCTCATGTGGTCTCTCTCTCTCTCCCAGAAATAAATAAAACATTAAAAAAATGATGCCTTAGGCATTTACAGTTTCCATTTTCCCACCCATGAGCACCTGGCCACAAAATTTCCTGCCACTAAATGTGATAGAAGGTGCAGCCCTTACTGAGTGGGGCAAGGGAAGTGTGGTTTGAGGGGCCTCACAGCCACATCAGGTACTTTGGCCTGTCCCCCATCCAGCCTTGCCCTTCACAGAGGACCCAGCTGGGAATGGTTAGAAACAAAGACACAAAGTGTGGCCAGCTTACCCATCCATCTGCATGCTAAATAGCATTTTTTAGGAAAAGCAAGAAGGGGATGCTTTAGCTGATACTGCTGAGGCCACAGCTGGGGAACTCTTATTTCCTCTTTTACTAATCTTTTTATTGTTTTTACTTTTTTTTTTTATTGTGGTAAAACACACCCAACGTAAAATTTACCATTTTAAGTGTACAGTTCAGCGTTGACTATATCCATGCTGTTGTCACCACAGTCTGTCACCACAGTCCACGCACAGAACTTTGTCATCTTTCCGAACTGAAACTACATTAATTACTGTCACCCCTTCCTATCCCACAGGCACCCACCCTTCCACTTTGACAACTCTGGGGATCTCATGTAAGTAGGATCATATAGTATTTGTCCTTTGTGACTCTGTTCACTTAGCACGGTGTCCTCAGGGTTCATCCACATTGTAGTCTGTCTCAGAACTTCCTTCCTTGCTAAGGCTCAGTAATATTCCATGGTATATACACACACCACATTTTGTCTAGTCATCCTCTGAAGGACAACTGGGTTGCTTCCACTCTTTGGCTATTGTGAATAATGCTGCTGTGAACATGAGTGCACAAGTATCCCTTCAAGTCTCTGCTTTCAGTTCTTTTGGGCGTATATGCAGAAGTGGAATTCCTAAGTCATATGGTAATTCTATATTTAATTTTTAGAGGAACCTCCATACTGTTTCCCACAGTGGCTACATCAGTTTACATCCCCACAGGGTTCCGGTTTCTCCATATCCTCACTCAGGAATCCTTTTTGAAAAGGCATTTGGGCTTCTCCTTTGCTCAGTTTTCCAGTGATCAGGGATCCTTCCAGCCTGGCTCAGGCCGTCTATTGGCAGACCCACTCTCCCTACCACCTCTC
>NW_027530974.1:1665095-1682155 GCF_008692635.1 Crocuta crocuta | reverse complement strand
TGATTTTTTAGAATATCCTTCCCCCCTGCCCCCCCCCCCCGCCCCCCACCCACCTACCCCAGAGCCTGTACCTCCTGTGCCCTGGCCAAAACATGGAGACACACAACCAATGCCCTTTTCAATGACATCCTGGGACCTGCCGTCTGTCCCCCCGTAGCCTGTCTCCTCTGGCCCCAGTGCCTGTCACAGTTCCTTGAGGTACTTCTGTGCCGCAAGGGGATTTCTTGTCACCGATTGTTTAAGAACAAAAAAGCTGGCCTCGTCTGAAGACTGTTCTTGTAAATAAAGTGAAAATATGGCTTCTTACCCCTGCCTTCCATGAAAGTGCTTTATGGATTTAATTCCTAAGGCTAGTTGTTCTTTTTCTGAAAATCTAATAGTACACAGTTAGCTCCCTCCTTGTGTGCATTATTTGACTATTTTATCGTAGCACAAACTTTCTGGGTCAAGTTTCATTTTAATTTTGAGATAAAAGAAAATATACTAAGAACAATGCATCCTCGCACTTCAAAATTCCTAGCACTTCATCATCCTGGGACCTGACAGGAACTGCTGGATCCTAGCACTTCAAAATTACTCAAATGTCAGATGCAAAACTGTAGACAAGTTCAAAGGAATATATGCACCTTTATGTTTATCACAGCATTGTTTACAATAGTCAAACTATGGAAGGAGCCCAAGTGTCCATCCACAGATGAATGAATAAAGAAGATGTGGTAGGTAAGCATATATAATGGCATCTTATTCAGCCATAAAAATAATGAAATCTTTTGGAGCTACATAATGTAATGCTAAGTGAAATAAGCCAGTCAGAGAAAGACAAAAACCATGTGATTTTATTCATATATGGAATTTAGAAAACAAAACAAATGAGCAAAGGCAGAAAAAAGACAAATCAAAAAATAGACTCTTTTTTAAAAAATTAAAAATTTTTTTTAACGTTTTATTTATTTTTGAGAGAGAGACTTAGAGACAGCATGAGCAAGGGAGGGTCAGAGGGAGAAGGAGACACAGAATCTGAAGCAGACTCCAGGCTCTGAGCTAGCTGTCAGCACAGAGCCCGATGCGGGGCTCGAACCCACGAACCGTGAGATCATGACCTGAGCCAAAGTCGGACGCTTAACTGACTGAGCCACCCAGGTGCCCCTAAATTTTTTTTTTAATGTTTATTTATTTTGAGAGAAGGAGAGACAGAGTGAGCAGGGGAGGGGCAGAGAGAAAGGGAGACACAGAATTTGAAGCAAGCTCCAGGATGTTTAACTGACTAAGCCACCCAGGTGCCCCCCGAAAACAGACTTTTAACTCTAGAGAACAAATAGGTGGTTACCAGAGGGGAAGGGGTAGGAAGATGGGTAAAATAGGTGAAGGGGATTAAGAGTACACTTATCATGATGACACTGAGTAATCTATGGAATTGTTGAATCACTATCTTGTATACCTCACGCTAATATAACACTGTATGTTAAGTATACTGGAATTAAAAAAAAAAAAAAGAACAGAACAAAAAACTCCAGACAGGCACAAAGATGTAGGCTAAATTTTTGCTGATGAGAAATTCTTTACTGTCAGTTCTACAGCAATTCATGAATAGGTTCAGAGTAGCCAAGAGAATATAAAAATACAAGCAATAAGCAATTAGTAACTAATCAATTATTTGAAATCAACTTGATCATCATCTTAAACCATCTGTGAGGGATGGGAAATTCAAGAATATTTGAATATTTGAATGGAGTAAACTCCATTTTGACCTGTTGCTTACAAGTAAACCCCTTCCCACAGGGCCCAGGTGATGGGTGGGAGCTAACATCAGGGTACTTGGGGACCTGGGGCAGTTTCCAGGCCTTGGGATGCCAGGCAGCAGAGCCTATGACCGGGGGTGTCTTACCTCAAAGTTAAACTGTTGAAATTATTTTCTAATGTCTTCATATGTAGAGTCACAGAGAGATACCCTGAAAAGATAGATGGAGAAAATTTTAATTATAAAATTTAAGCTCATGTCCCATAAAGTAAAACATATAACAATGTTTTATAAATCCCATAATTAACTTGGGGAAAGCACAACATTGCACTTATAAAAGCATCTATTTGTTAAAGATAAAATTTAAAAACATACATATTGGCATTTCTTAATTAAAAAAAATTTTTTTTTTTATTAAACCAGGAGACTCAAAAAGTGATATTGGCCTGGGCATTGTCTAAACCTCTATGAGGCCTTACCTCATGGACAGAGGACCTCATGATGCCACCATCCTGAGTAATTACACCAGGAAGCAGTGCAGACCTACCAAATGGACACAGATTGTCTCTTCTGTTCTTCCAGGTGGAAAATGAACTTACACATGAAAAGCTCAGCAAGTGGACAAAGCCAGGAGCAATGAACAACAAAGAAAACTGAGGTACAGGATCTGTTCTTGGTGGTTAGGGGATTAATGCTTTTGACAATACCACGCCTGACTTTTCTGGCATGCTGTCCAAGACAGAGCTGTCTGGGTCCAAGTCTGTGCACAGGTCTTTTGTGGAGGTCAATCAGGAAAACACAGAAGTGACTGCTGTAACTGCTGCTGTGGTCAAGCTGGCAAAATTCGCAAACCCCAAAGGTTGAATACCAATCACCTGTTCCTTTTCTCTGTCCAGCATCACAGAACAAAGAAGATTCTGTTCTGTGGAAAGTTCTCCTCTCCATAAGCCAATTCTTTCTGGCTGCTGTGCTGTATCCTTCTCTTAAGCTTTACATTATATATGTGTTGACCTCAGCCCCACAGGAGGGAGAACACCCTAATAAAGGAGATCATTTGAAATTCTGAGCTCACAGTTGGTTAAAGTTAAGCATCTAACTTCGGCTCAGGTCATGATCTCACAGTTCATGGGTTCAAGCCCTACATCGGGCTCTGTGCTGACAGCTCAGAGCCTGGAGCCTGCTTTGGATTCTGTGTCTCCCTCTCTCTCTGCCCCTTCCCCTGCTCATGCTATGTCTTTCCCTCTCTCTAAAAAGTAAATAAACATTAAAAAAATTGAAATTCTGAGCTCAGAACTTAATGATATGTGTACTTACACTTTATGCTGTGATATTCAACAACTTTAGGATGTTCTGAGGATACACTGGAAATTAGAGCAGGATTGGAGTAGAATGTTAATTTGGGTTTAGAAAGAAAATTCCTATTCTCAGGTTGGAGGAGCAAATGGCTGTTCAGTTTTCTCTACAAAGGGTAGATCTCTAATGCCTGTCTGTCAGCATTCAACCTTGACCCTTACAAGGCCTTCCGGGGCTTCAAACCACCTGTTGTTTCATCTCAGTATTGACAATTTTCTGTCCTCTGCTTTCAGGATAAAGATCACAGATAAAAATACTTCCTTATTTGAACCCCCTTCCAATTTCCCCCTTTTTAAAGTGGGTGTTGAACTCACAACACTGAGATCAAGACCTGAGCTGAGATCAAGAGTCAGACATTTAACCGACCACCCAGGCGCCCCTGTTGTTTAACCATTTTAAACCACTTGAAAATGTACTTGAAACATCTCTCATTCTGAGATATGGAAAGATAAAAGGGCTGATCTACTTGTTTTTGAGAATGCTCTTATCTAAGGGAACTCTAAAAGCTATAGAACTTCCTGATCCATTGGTTCACTTGTCTGGACTCTGATTCTTCTCTCAAGAGTAATTATCATTTGTCCTGAGGTTATGTCTTTATTTACCATCCTGGCCTGCAATGTCGTCATACTGCAGTGAATTCACAAGGAAGGAAGCCCTTGGCCAAGATTTCTGCTTGACATTGTTTCTCTCTTCTGGTTCTCTGTAAGGCACAGGATCTTTAAACACAGCTTTACACAGAATAAGGAACAAGGGAATTTTAGACTGTACATCCATATAAGCACAATAGACTGTAAGTTATAAAAATAAACTCAAAGGTGATTTTACCCAGAAAGGGGAGCAGTTTGGTTTCTGTAATGTACGGTTCAGATTGATCTTTATAACTGAACAGGAAATCATGTGAAGTTTTTGGAAATGTCAAAAAATTTGAATATTGACATCACACACACTTTCCAATTTCAACATTAGCTGTATGTATTCTCATTGCCAAGGTTATTAAGCAGCCTCAGATATGAGGTAGACTGAAGAGAAAGAAATGAAACTGTGGGAAAACCAAGGGGGTTTCACTTGAGGGATTATGACTAGACATTTCTTTCTGGCTTCAGTATCAAGGAATCTGAGGGATTCCCTGCATGCCTCTCTTGATTAAAAGTAATATTACTAATGAACAACTAATAGGTACATGGATGGTGGATGGTGGGAACAGGTTTCTCTTTGCTGGCGTGGAAGAGATACAGTGGAGAAACCTGACAAACACTACCTTCGTCAGGTGACAAGGTCAATATCAACAGTGATAAGTCATCTGGATAACATATGTCCTTGATATGATTTGATGAGAACAGCACTTTACGTTTGTGATCTTCCTCCCAAAAGCCCATAACCCCTGTCTAACAATATGAAAAATGTCAGATAAATCCAATAGAGGAGGCATTCTACAAAATACCTGATCTATTCTTCCAAACTGTTAAGATCATCAAAACAAAGAAAGTCTGAAAATCTGTCAAAGCCAAGATGAGCCTCAGGACTAAATGTGAGGACAAATATAATGTTGTGTCTTGACTGGAATCCTGGAATAGAAAAAGAACATTAGGTAAAAACTAAGAAAATATGAATCAATTATGAACTTTAATGATGAATCAGTATTTAATTCATTAGTTGTAAGAAATGTACCACATTAATGTAAGATGTGAACGATAAGAGAAACTACTATCTTTAAAACTTTTCAGATCTTTACAATGCTACAGAAATCAAACTGCTCCCTTTTGGGTAAAATCACCTTTATTTCTACCATTTGGAGGCATCAGAAAATGTCCTTAACTGCAGCCCCACACACAATTTTTGTTTAAGTTAAGTTTCTTCTTATAGTAGCTTCTGTAAATCTAAAACTATTCTTAAAAAAAAGTTTTGTTTTGTTTTGTTTTTTTAAAAGAAAGTCTTAAGAGACATGTCAACTAAAAATAGTGATAGTAGCTCTAGCTAATGTAATAAGGCAAGAAAAAAATAAAAGGCATATAGATTAGAAGTGAAGAAATAAAACTGTTCTTTTTCACAGATGATATGATTGTCTATGTAAAAACTCAAAAGGAATCTAAAAAATAAAACCCTCCTTGAACTAATAAATGAATTCAGTAACTTCAAAGTGAAGTACAATCATTCCAAAGAAAATGAAATAGTTAAGCTGAAGTGTGGTAAAACGTGTATAAGATTTGTATGTTGAAAATTACAAAATGCTTATGAGAGAATTCAAAGACAGTCTAAATAGAAAGACATACCATGCTCATGAATTGGAAGGCTCAACATAGTAAAAAGTCAATTCTTCTCTATGATCTACAGGTTATGGAGGCTTCCTATTAGAATCCCAGCAAGGTTTTTTGTAGACACAGGAAGCTTATTTTAAATTTTGTATGGAAAGGCAAAGGACATAGAATAGCTTAAAAAGTTTTTTTAAAAAGAAGACTAACATGGGAGGAATTATTCTACCCAGTATTAAGGCTTATTTTATTACTACAGTAATCAAGATAACATGGTATCAGTGGAGGGTAAAATACATGGATCAATGGCACAGATTAAAGAACCCAGAAATAGATGCACACAAATGTACTCAGTTGGTTTTTGACAAATGTGCAAAAGCAATTTCATGGCGGAAGGATAGCTTTTTGGACAAATGATGCTGGAACAACTGGGCATCCATAGGCAAAAAAATAAAAATAAAAAGGAACCTTGACTTAACCGTCACATCTCATACAAAAATTAACTCAAAATGGATTATAGATTTACATGTAAAATGTAAAACTATAAAACTTTTAGACCTAGGGTTAGATGAAAAGTTCTTAGGCTTGACACTAAAAGCACAATCCATAAAAGGAAAATTGGATAAATTGGACCTCACCCAAAATTAAAATTTTCTTCTCGGCAAAAGACTGTGAAGAGAATGAAAAGACAAGCTTCAGACTGGGAGAAGATATTTGCAAACTATATATGTGACAAATGACTTGTATCGAGAATGTATAAAGAGTCTCAAAACTCCACAGCAAAACAAAAAATCCAGTTAGGAAATGGATAAAAGTTAGGCACCTGGGTGGCTCAGTCAGTTAAGAATCCAACTACAGCTCAGGTCAAGATCTCGTGGTTCACAAGTTTGAGTCCTGCGTCGGGCTCTGTGCTGACAGCTCAATGCCTGGAGCCTGCTTCAGATTCTGTGTCTCCCTCTCTCTCTGCCCCTTCCTCACTGGCACACTCTCTCTCTCAAAAATAAATAAACACAAAAAAAAAATTAAAAAAAGGAAATGGGCAAAAGTCATGATCGATATTACAACAGAGAGGATTTACAGATGGCAGATAAACACATGAAAAGATGTTTAATATCATTAGCCATTCAGGAAATGCAAACTAAAACCACAATGTGATATCACTCCACACCTTTCAGACTAAAATAAAAAATAGTGATAACACCAAATGCTGGCAAGGATTTGGAGAAACTGGATCATTCAGACATCATCACTGGTAGGGATGCAAACTAGTACAGACACTCTACAAATAGTTGGTAGTTTCTTTAAAAATGAAACCTGCATTTAGTATATGACCCAACAACTGTAACTTGGACATTTATCCCAGAAACAAGGAAACTTTTGTTTGTAAATAAACCTGAGCACAAATTGTTTGTAGTGACTGTACTCATAATTGCCCCAAACTGAAAATCACCTAAATCTCAATAGATGATTTGTTTAAAAAGCCATATACCATGGAATACTCCTCAGCAATAAAAAGCAATGAACCATTGATACATGCATCAACTTGAATGGACCTCAAGAAAAGTATGCTGACTGAAAAAAAGCCAATTCCTAAATGTTATATACTGTAATATGTTATATAACATATTAAATGTTATATAATTTTCTTGAAATTATGAAATTATAGATAAGGAGAATATATTGGTAGTTGCCAAGGGGTGGGAGAAGGGGACAGGGTGTTTGGGGTGGTTATGAAGGGATAGCAAGAGAGAGCTTTGTGGTAAAAGAACTGTTCTGTATGTATGGTGATTAAACAAATAAAATTGCACAGAGGAACTAGCCTCTCTCTCTGTCCCTCCCCTGCTTGCACTATCTCTCTCTCTCTCTCTTAAAAATAAACATAAAAATTTTTCAAAAGATTACATTTCAACACTATTTCATTTATATAAATCTCAAAATCAAGCTTAAAGCAAGCTGTACTGCTTTAGAGAAAAGCAAAAAAATGATTGCAAATGTCAGAAGAGTTTTTACCTGTTGGGGGGAGTGGGGGTTTTATCTGGAGGTGCCACTTGGAGGGGAGAGTATTTGATTTTTTGGCCTGGGTTATTTGGGTGCATGCCTTATAATTAGCTTTTCAGTTATCCTTATGATCTGTGCATTATATTTTATTATAAGCAAAATAAAATGTCAAGTGAGCTAACAGACTAACATACCTCCAAATGCCTGACAAGTCACTGTATTTATAATTACAGTTAAACTGAGAAAGGAGTAGAACATATGAGCAAGAGATAAAGGAGTCCTGGACAGGTGAGCTAGTTTTCATGCCAAATCTTCCTCCCTTGACAGCTTTCCCATGAGATTTGTCCCTGCTTGGGGGTCTCTCTCTCTCTCTCTCTCTGCCCTCCCTTTGCCCCTTCTGCAAGCATGTGCTCTCTCTGTCTCTCAAAAATAAATAAACATTAAAAAAAGAAACTGTAATTAAGCAAACCATTACATTTTTAATCAACATGAAGCTTGATGGAGTTATGTCTTACAATAGTGTTTTGTGAATATGTTACATGTAGTTCTTATAGGTAAATTATTTCCATGTTGTGCTCTCTAGATATTTTTTTTTATTATTATTTTTATATTTTATTTATTTTTNATGAGATCTGACCTGAGCCGAAGTCGGACGCTTAACCGACTGAGCCACCCAGGCGCCCCGTGGATATTTTGCTTTAGATAATCAATCTTTAAAGACATAAACAAAATTTACAGTATTTCATGAGCATGGAAACATTTTAAACTTAAAAAGTTAATTTTTAGTTAAGCGGGGTGCTTGAGTGTCTCAGTTGGTTAAGTGTCCGATTTCAGCTCAGGTCGTGACCTGGAGGTTCCTGAGTTCGAGCCCCATATCGGGCTCTGTGCTGCCATCTCAGAGCCTGCAGCCTGCTTCAGATTTTGTATTTCCCTCTCTCTTTGACCCTTCCTGGCTCACACTCTGTCTCTCTCAAAAAATAAATAAACGTTAACAAAATTTAAGTTAATTTTTGCATACCTAGAGCTATGTTTATTTTAAAAGAGAAATATGACAATTACTTGATCTATCTAAGTATTAAACTTATTTCAATAACTTATTTTTAACTTGTTAAAACAAGAAAAATGACTCAAAATCACTCTGCAAATAATGTTTTCTTGTAAATGGTATGAGAGCTTTAGGTGAGACACAGTAATTTCATGACAATGAATAACTTTGGCCCCTGGGCTATGCCTGCAGATGTCTAGTTGCTCCTGGGAAATTCTGAATTAGCTACATTCTCATATCTCGCTTGGGTAGCTTAATGATTGATATTAGAGACACAGATAAAATAACTTATGAAAATTTCTTCTAGTCCTTTTATTTTCTGCCAAATAATGGCACAAACCTGGTGTTAAAATGTTAGCTGTGTAACATAACTTTATCCACTAGAGGGCCAAACGTCATCATTATTTAAAAACCCTGTGATCTGCTGCGATGTTTAATGCCAGGAACATTCCTGTAGTTTTCCTGCTTCAAATAAGTTCAGTTTCCCCTTACTAGGATAGCAGAAATTTTCATAAAATTAATTTTCTTTTACAAGTATACCTGTCAGGGCACCTGGGTGGCTCAGTCAGTTGAACATCCAATTCTTGATTTTTGCCCAGGTCATGATCCAGGATTGTGGGATCGAGCCCTGTGTCAAGCTCTTCGCTGAGTGTGGAGCCTGCTTAAGATTCTCTCTCTCTCTCTCTCTCTCTCTCTCTCTCTCTCTTTCTCTCTCGGGCAGCTGGGTAGCTCGGTTAAGTGTCCAACTTGGACTCAGGTCATGATCTCACAGTTCATGGGTTCCAACCCTGCGCCAGGCTCTGTGCTGACAGCTCAGAGCTTGGAGCCTGCCTCAGATTCTCTGTTTCCCTCTCTCTCTGCCTTTCTCCCACTAATGCTCTGTCTCTCAAGGTATGAATAAATGTTTAAAAAAAAATTTTTTTTTTATTTATTTCTAGGAGAGAGAGAGAGAGAGAGACAGCGTGAGCAGGGGAGGGTCAGAGAGAGAGGGAGATACAGACTCTGAAATAGGCTCCAGGCTCTGAGCTGGCAGTCGGCACAGAGCCCGACGCGGGGCCCGAACCCACGAACCGCGAGATCATGACCTAAGCGAAAGTCGGACGCTTAACCGACTAAGCCACCCAGGTGCCCCTAAAAATTTTTTTTAAAAGACCCTCTCTCTTGAATGCTGAGAACAAACTGAGGACTGATGGGTGTGGGGGGGAGGGGGGAGATGGATTTGTCTTTCTACCCTTTTATTTCCCTTTGTTCATTTGTTTGTTTCTTATATTCCACATATAAGTGAAATCATGTGGCATTTGTCTTTACCTTTGCTAAGCAAAATAAGCTAGCTCCATCCATGTTGTTGTAAATGGCAAGATTTCATTCCCTTTTATGGCTGAATATAGATGATAAATAGATGAAAGATAGATAGATAGATGATAGATAGATAGATAGATCGCATCTTTATTCATTTTATCTATGGATGGGCACATAATTTGGCTATTGTAAATAAAGATGCAATAAACATAAGGTGCACGTATCCCTTGAATTTAGTGTTTTTGTATTCTTTGGGTAAATATCCAGTAGTGCAATTACTAGCTCATAGGGTAGTTCCATTTTTAACTTTTTAGGAACCTCCATTTTTCCAGAGTGGCTGCACCAATCTGCACTCCCAACAACAGTGTATGAGGGTTCCTTTTTCTCCATACCTTCTTTGTTTTTTTATTTAAAAATTTTTATCATTTTATTTATTTCTGAGAGAGAGAGAGAGAGAGAGAGAGAGCATGAGCAGGGGAGGGTCAGAGAGAAAGGGAGACACAGAGTTTGAAGCAGGCTCCAGGTTCTGAGCTAGTTGTCAGCACAGAGCTCGACACGGGGCTCAAACCCACGAACTGTGAGATCATGACCTGAGCCGAAGGCAAACGCTTAACCGACTGAGACACCCAGGCGCCACTCTCCACATTCTCTTCTACCTCTGTTTCTTGTGTTTTTTATTTTAGCCATTCTGACAGGTGTAAAGTGATATCTCGTATTTTGATTTGCATTTCCCTGATGATGAGTGATGTTGAGCATCTTTTCAGGTGTCTGTTGGCCATCTGTGTGCCTCCTTTGAATGTCTGCTCACATCTTCTGCCTATTTAAAAATGTTTTTAATGTTCATTTTTATTTTTGAGAGAGGAGTGGGGGTGGCAGGGGAAACACAGAATCAGAAGCAGGTTCCAGGCTCCGAGCTGTCAGCACAGAACTTGACACGGGGCTTGAACTCACAAACCACAAGATCATGACTTGGTTCAAAGTTGAACACTTAAGCAACTGAGCCACCCAAGCACCCCTTAATTGAATCATTAATTTTTTAATGTTGAGCTTTATAAGTTCTTTATTTATTTTAGATAGTAACTCTTTATCAGAGATGTTATTTCCAAATATCTTCTCCCATTCAGTAATGACAGTAGGTTGTCATTTAGTTTTCTTTTTAAGTTTACTTATTTATTTTGAGAGAGAGAAAGAGAGAAAGCATAAGCAGGGGAAAGGCAGAGATAGAGGGAGAGAGAAAACCCCAAGCAGGTTCTGTGCTGTCAGTACAGAGTCCAACGCTGGGCTAGATCCCACCAACTGTGAGGTCATGACCTGAGCCAAAAACAAGAATCGGACACTTAATCTACTGAGCCACTCAGGTGCCCTAGGTTGTCTTCTAGTTTCCTTGTTTCCTTCATTGTGCAAAAGCTTTTTATTTTGATGACATCCCAATAGTTTATTTTTGCTTTTGTTTCCCTTGCCTCGGGAGACATATATAGAAAGAAGTTGTGTCCAGTGTCAGAGAAATTAGTGCTTGTGCTCTCTTACAGGATTTTTGTAGTGTCAGGTCTCACATTTAGGTCCTTAATCCATTTTGAATTTATCATTGTGTGTGGTGTAACCCAGTGGTTCCGTTTCATTCTTTTGCGTGTAGCCATCAGTTTTCCCAACACCAGTCTCTTACCATGTTTTTGAGAAGCCTTTTATTTGAAATGATTACAGATTTATAGGAAGTTGTAAAAAAAAATGTACAGAAGTGTCCTGTACATCCTTCTTCCTGGTACTGTGGTACCATCTTGCATAACTGAGGTACAATAGCAAAGCCAGGAAATTGACACTGGTACAGTCCTCAGGATTTATTCATATTTCACAGATTTTATACACACGTGCTCATGCATGTGCTTGTGCATTTGCCGTTATTGTTGTTCTAAGGGCAAATGCAAATAAAATCAAAACATTATTCTTTCATGATACATAAAAGGAAAGAGACTCTTCCCTCACCCCCATCTCTTTCAGAGCACTTTTTTAGAAAAGCTGTCAGTATACATTCTTTCACTATTCCTTTGAGACATTTGTAAATCTTTTAAAAATGGGCATGGAGGAGGGCACTTGTGGGGATGAGCACTGGGTGTTATATGGAAACCAACTTGACAATAAACTATTTTTTAAAAATAAAAATCTGAATGAATTTCTCACCAGCTTTATAACCCAGGGCTTTCTCTCAAGGACTTAGGAACCATATCTTTGAAATGCAATCATCAAAGAAGACAGCATTCTTGTCTCCTAGTTCCTAGTTCCTCTGAGCTGTCAGCACAGAGCCATAAGATTGTGGTTCAGCATGAACCATAAGATTGTGACCTGAGTTGAAGCTGGATGCTTAACTAACTGAGCCACCCAGGCGCCCCTTGAAATGTAGTCTTTTGAATTGTTCTTATTTTGCTCAACCTTATGTTTTGGAATTTCATTCATGTTGTGAATGCAGCAATAATTTATCTCTTTTCATTGCTACATCCCACTGGATGGACATATTACAGTTCATGTATCTTATTCTACTATTGATCTTTGTAGCTCACCAGTAAAGCTACCTTGAACATTCTTGTACATGTCTTTGATATAAATGTGAACAAATTTCTCTAGGAGAAAGAAGAATCACCAGGTCAACATTCTTAAATAACATTGGATTATTTTCCAAAGTAGTTTTATCAGTTCATAATTCCCAAGGAGTGAGAGAATTCCAGTGGCTCTATACACTTAGTTGCCAATAGTTAGAATTGTTAGAATTAAAATTTTTTGCCAATGTGAGTATAATGTATTTCATGAAAGTTTGTATTTAACACCATTTTATGCATTATAAGCCACTTGGATTTTTCTCTTTGAAAGTGTTTATTCAATTTATTTGCCTTTTTAAACATTTTTATTGTGATCTGTACAAGTTATACACATGTACACACACACACACACACACACAGTCAACAGACTTTGTTTGATTAAAGGATACTTTAAGCGGTATCCTTCTTTCAGTTTTATTTTCTGTCTGTTGCTAGTCAACAGAAATACTGATATTTAGTCATTGTCTATGCTTGGTAAATCTAGATATAGAGCTAATAAAATGATTAGTGCACTTATCAGAATAGCCATATATAAAACACTGCTGCCAAAGGATTTAGGATATATCTTTTCTTCTGATACACAGGAATATTTACAATATTGACCATATTCTGGACTGTGAAGCAAGTCTCAAAACACTTCTGAAGATTAAAATAATATAGAGATCATATTCTCTAACCACACTACAATTAAGCTAGAGATCAATAATAAAAATAATTAGTTCTCAAACACCTACTGGTTTTGCTTTGAGATTTTCTCCTGGGTTATAGGAATCTGGGTGTGGATCTTTGAAAAATTTATACTGCGTCTCCTTTATTGTGCATCTTGAACCAGTGGTTGATGTGTTCCCACATGAGAGCATAGACGGGAAGGGCTTTTTACCTGAATTCAGAGAGTTGTGTGTTGCTGGATGTGGGAGAGTAGGAAGGGCATGGAGCTTACTAACTCATATCTTGGGCACAAGCCACCAACCACAGTTAGGGGGTGGACATGCTGGATGACATGCCAGCCAGCTTCAAGCTGATTGACCCTGTGGCAGGAGAGAAAGGGGAGACAGCAAATAAGATAATCACTAACATTCAACATTTTTCGCTGCTACTTTTTAATAATTTTATTCAAGTATAACATACATACAGAGAAGTACAAAAAGTATGTGTACAACTCAATGCATTATCACAAAATGAATACATCCATGTAACCACTACCCATGTCAAGAAATGCCACATTATCAGCACTCCAGAACTCTCCCCACCTTGTGCTGCTCTCACTTACCACCCTTGTGTTAAAAATGAAACTGGGATTTGTTTTTGTCAGTTATGGTAAGACCACTGGCATGGAAATGATAGTCACGAAGGAAGTTTATACTCATAGATCCCTAGAAATAAAAGGCAAACCACGCTACACCACGCCAGACCCTGTGGGACCTGGGAAACAACCAGGTCAGCCAGGAGATAGAAGGAATATCTGGTAGCTGGCCCTGGGGTGATTTAGGGAAGGCGGAGCCCTCGCTTGGGGTGTGGGAGTTTGACAAAAAAGATAGTTGTCACCCAACTTGTTGCTTTGTATGCCAAAGTTTCGCTCTCAGGGTAATCATTCACAATCTCTAGGAATTAGCTAGCCCTAGTAGGGGCAGTCTCTCTGGGATGGGGGCCTTAAATGCCAGAGCACCAAGAATACAGAAAATAAGAAAGATATAGTCAATATAATACTCCTTCCTCCCCAGAGAGAGCATCTTTCCTGACTTCAAACACCATGAATTAGTTCTGCATGTTTTTGAACTTTCCATAATTAGAACTATATAGCTTATACTTTTTGTGTCTGCACTCTTGTTCAACAGTGTATGAGTGAGATTTACCCATGTTGTTGTGTACTGCTGTAGTGTGTTCATTTCCAGTGTCGTGGATTATTCTGTTGTGTTAATTTATCTATTCTTCTGGGACACCTGGGTGACTCAGTTGATTGAGCCTCAACTTTGGCTCAGGTCATGATTTCAAGGGTTCATGAGATTTTTTTTTTCAATGTTTTATTTATTTCTAGGAGAGAGAGAGAGACAGCGTGAGCAGGGGCGGGTCAGAGAGAGAGAGAGAGGGAGTCACAGACTCTGAAACAGGCTCCAGGCTCTGAGCTGGCAGTCAGCACAGAGCCCGACGCAGGGCTCGAACCCACAAACTGCGAGATCATGACCTAAGCGAAAGTTGGACTTTCGACTTAGCCACCCAGGTGCCCCCTTTTTTTTTTTAATGTTTCAAGGGTTCATGAGTTTGAGCCCCACATCAAGCCCCGTATCAGACTCTGTGCTGACAATGGAGAGCCTGCTTGGGATTCTCTCTCTCTCTCTCTCTGCCCCTCCCCAACTCATGCTTTCTCTCAAAAAGAAATAAATAAACTTAAAAAAATTATCTCTTCTTCTGTTGATGGACATTTAGGTGGTTTCCAGTTTGAGTCTAATATAAATAATGTTGGTGTAAACATTCTTGTACATGTTTCCAGGTGCACACACTCACAGCACATTTTCACTGGGTATATTCCTGAGGGTGAAATTGTTGGATCACAGTTAGGGTAAACGTGTGTTTGAGGTTTAGTAGAAATGGCAAACATGGTCCAAACTGGCTGTGCCTTCACAATGTATGAGAGTATCTCTGCATGAACTTTGGTAGTGGCCATGCAGTTTAAAGCCACAAGTAGAACACTCTAGTGCTATTCAACAGAATAGTTACTTTGTCTTGACCTTAGACAGTAAATATATTGATTTAGGAATGGTTTCATTTTACATTTGACCCAGATTACTAATTCTAGGTAAGTACAAATGCAAAATATCAGGAGGAAAAATAAAACTTCAGAACACCGTTTTTTGTTTATGTGTCTCTGATCTTCATTTAACACATTTTCAGTGAAGTTTTGCACTCTTGACTTTCTCACATTGATCTCTTAGCAGAAGCTAATAAATGGTTCTTTAGATCTGTGTGAAATGATGGACAGGTTACCAGATATGATCAAATCACTTCAACTTAATTGTGATGGCTTTCAATAAATGTTGGTTTCTTTATTCTAATAAACTGTAAAGGACTCTACAGTCTTAGTTATTAAACTCTTGCTGCTTTTTTTTTATTACTGGGGGACTATTTTTATTACTCATTACTGTAGTATGGTGATTTTTTTGTTCCTTTTCATTATAAATAAGTTCTCACAGTTGAGAAAAATCTACAAATCCATCCACACTATGTTATCCATACTAATACAACAATAGGATTTTTCCTTTGCCCTCTTTTCATGTTGAGATTTGATTCCCCCCCCAAAAAAAAGGCAAAGAAGAAGTTTCATGGATGCAGAATTATTTCATACCCTCAAACGCTATACATTTTGGTGAAACTACATACCCAGACCTTTAAAGGGATAAGCAAACAAAAACCCCACAGAAATAGTTATTGACTTTACTATTCAATCATAGTCATTCTATTTCAACAGTCCAGGAAGAAAAATTGGTGAGTCTACACTTTAGCATAGTGGCTAAAAAATACTTCATTCATGAAGATGTGAGATGTCATGATGTGTGAGATCTGAGCTGACTCAGCCAGTGTAGTCATCACCTGTAAGGAAGTATCCAGACTGAGTTTTCACTTTGGTATCAGGAAGAGAGTGACATCGAAGATGTTGTTTGGAACTGATTCTGTTTTCTCTTATCCCGGAGGGCACCCCCCCCGCCCCCGCCCTTTTCCCTTATGCAAGAGGTTCCAAATTTGTTTTCCCCACCAAAAAATAAAAACAAATAATCTCAGAGTTTGGAGTATATCATGCATAGATGGGACTCAAAAGTTTGCCCTCTAAGAGATGACACATTATAATTATCTCAGTCATTCAGATTTTAGTAAGAAATAGTCCGTCAGATCCTTGCCAGGGATCTGAGTTTGCCGGGATTTCAGAGAGATGCTGATTTTCCCTGTGAAAAGGACACTGCTCTAGGCGCGGAGCCCACACTCATCTCACCCTCTACGGAAGCACCGACTCCTAGGAAGTCATCAGGGGGAAGAGCCAACGCCCTGCCCGCCCGCTCGGGAGGCACTCCCCTTCCGCAGCTATAAAGGCCTTTGGCCAAGGCCCTTCTTCCTACATCTCGCGCCCCACTTCCCGGAGCCCGTCCAGTGCGGAGCCGGTAAGACCAGGGCCAGAGGCGCAGTGGGGAGGTGGGCCGGGCGGGACAGGCCAGCCCGCGGCTCGGAAGGGCCCGGAGCTCCGGATGGCTGATCTCCGCAGTCCCCGCCCGTCCGCGCCGACTGCCGCTGGCGCTGCACTTCTGCGCCCTGGACGTCGCCGCCGCCAGCCGTGCGCCCCGCCCCCGGGCTCCCCGGATCACCCCGCACCTAGGCTGGGCCTCTAGGCCAAGCAGGCCGGCGGGGGACGGAGGTCAGGGCTTGGCAGCAGAACCGTAGCCTGAGATCAGAATGTTTCTCTTCCTGTTCTCTCTTCTTCCCAGGTCTGTTTGTGACAGTTTCCAGGCGGCCCGCGCGGGTGCCTGCTTCTGGCTTCTCCTTTCTGCAGTTGGAGGAGAGGAAAGGAGGCCAGTGCGGTCCTAGAGATTCTTTATCAACAACAAAAATGTAGTTTATGACTTAAACGCTAAGCAGCCAGCCCAGCTAGTAGTCTTCCCTGCCCACATGTGAGAACATTGAGGCTCTGAGAGAAGTCATGATGGTTAAGTGGGTGGCTGGTCCTAGATCCCAGGCCAGGTGCGCCTACCTGTGCTCACCTTCTCCCTGTCGGTCTGCCTTACCTAACCCTGGGACCTGCGTTGGGT
>NW_027530974.1:1649275-1664833 GCF_008692635.1 Crocuta crocuta | reverse complement strand
TGGGTTTTTTTTTTTGTTTTTTTTTTTTAACTCTCACATCCTACACTAGCTATGAGACTCGGGATTCTTAAAGTCTGGAAACGTTAGACTGAATCTCAATAATGAGAACAATTATGTCTCCTTTAGTGGAATTTACTTCAGTGGATAGGTAGGTAGTTATGTTTTTCTAATAGAAACATTCTTATTTCAGGTAAATATGGGCAGTGGATTCATTACCCAAAGGAATGAGAGCCTTATACCAAAGGAGCACAGAAATGTTTGTGCTCCTAAATTTAGGAAAGGCCCAGTGTGGACCCCTCTTCAGGCTGACCTGTCTGCAAGGTCAGAGCCTTTAGGGTACTCTGGGCCGTATGCTGTGTCACTGCTGCGTCCGTGGCCAGTCACCCCAAGTCCTGCATTTGTGCACACTGCTCTCCTGAAAATATAGAGAGATAAAGTGCAAGTTTCATGGCGGTTGGTACAAGCTGAGGAGGACACGGAAATGCACTTGCCTAACTTGCTGGTGTGGGCAGTGAGCAGCTTGGGGCCTCTGTTTTGTGTTGCAGCCTTCACCATGGAGCAGCTGAGCACAGCAAACACCCAGTTCGCCGTGGACATGTTCCGTGCTTTGAATGAGAACACTCCTACGGGGAATATATTCTTCTCCCCCTACAGTATTTCATCAGCATTGGCCATGATCTTTCTGGGGACTCGAGGCGCTACTGCAGCACAGGTGTCCAAGGTCAGCAGAAAAGACAACCCGCTTTTCCTTCCATCTCCCTGCTAATGTCTAGTCTGTACTGAAAAGTGCCTTTGAGCTCTTACAGCGTGTTTTTAAAACTGTATTTCTGTGTTCCGCAGTTATACATTGTGAGGTCAGAATACCAAAAGAAGCCCCAAGAACAATCCATTTGTACGTAGGCTTTCATTCATGATCAAGTCCTTACTGAGCACCTGCTATGTGCCAGGCACTGTTTTTTTGTTTGGCTGAGGGAACAGCAGCGAAGAAAGCTGACAAAGCCCCTGCAGTGTGCCCCTTGTAGTCTGGTGGGCTTGCTTGGAAGTCCATCTCTTCCTGGACTAGGATTTACCAGTTTCTGCCTCGCATGTGATGGCTTGCTCCTCATCAGGAATGCCTATTATGTAACATTATTTTTGAGCATAATGATACATAGGAAACACACCACAGTGAAGTTGGCAGTGGCCAACTTTTACGGGGACAAGGCAACCGTGTGATTCTGTATTCCCTCCGCCTAGCCCCGTGCCTGGCACCAGATGAGGCTCACTGTAGCTGTGTGAGTGTGAGGGCTGCGCAGGGAGAGAGTAGCAACTGTTAAGGGCAGGTCACCAGCACAGCACGAGAAGCAGCAATGCCTTACCTTCCTCCTGTCCTTAGTGGGTGGGGAGGGCACTTCTGTGCTAGGAATTCTCTACTTCTGAGAAGGGAACTCTGGCTTTCCTTGGAATCTAGGGGAAAGAAGTGCCAAAAGTAGTCTTTCTAACATACCAGTCACAAAGTGCACGGCGCCTGCAGCTAGGGAAGGTCCAGCCCTGGATTCAAGCTGATGGACCTGTTCCAGCTGCAAAGCTTCTATTGCTGTACTTTATGGAGAACCAGTCATCTTCATCAATGCAGATATGAGAGCATTTAAAATTTTTCAAAAAATCCACTTTGAAAATTTTTTCAAAAAATTTTTTACCCCATGATACTAATAGTTAGTTGCTCTCGCAGGGTAATATCAGATTCATTTTGAAGCTTTCCAGGGACTTTATGACTTTAGTAAATAATAGTTTTAAGCACCCCCCCCTCCACTTCCACTGAAGCAGAGTGATCATAGGAACTATGCAAACATTCCATATCTTGGTGAGTGAATGGACTTTGTACACTGTGTAGATTTGTTCTTTGTGTCTTAAAAGCAAGGAGCCAGCCCAGGCCTCATAAAAACATAAAAGGATTCTTGATCTGTACCTGATATGTGGAGAATTAAACTTTTGCCAAATGTTAAGTTTAAAGAAGTTATTTGTAAATAAGTGAGTTACTGATGCTAATGGTATAAGAAAAAAAAATCCCTCTCTCTGTAATATCTTTGTGTTCCTGCATAGGTAAGGATTCTTATTTTTACTGTTTATTTCTGAGAAATTTCAGTGAAATTATATTAGATGCAGAATAAGACATAAACACACCGTTTAGAATTTTCTTTGAATAAAAAGCAGACTTATATAAATATTTAGTTTATTAACCTCTCATATTACAGAGCTATAATTATAACAAAATGTGATGTAAAAGCAGTTTCTAATGTAATTATTGTGTCTCAGAGAGCTATACACTTTGGATTCTCTATTATTTGGTCTCCAATGAGAAATTAATAAAATATTGGGCTGGAGATCATGAATAATCAATAATAAAAAAAACACATTAATTTAGTATGATGGAAGCAAATGCCAAGGAATCACTTTATAATTTCTAACTAAGTGGTTATAAAAAAGAATATTTTCTTTATTTTAGGCTCTTCATTTTGATAAGGTTGAGGAAATTCATTCAAGATTTCAGAGTCTGAATGCTGATATCAACAAACGTGGAGCCTCCTATATTCTGAAACTTGCTAATAGGCTATATGGAGACAAGAACTATAATTTCCTCCCTGTAAGTACTTTTCACTTCACGTTCAAAAACTTACTAGACAGGGGAACCTGGGTGGCTCAGTTGGTTGAGCATCCGAGTCTTGATTTTGACTCAGGTCATGATCCCAGGGTTGTGAGATCAAGCCCCGTGTCAGGCTCTGTGCTGAGTGTGGAACCTGCTTAAGATCCTCTCTCTCTCTCTCTCTCTGCCCTTTTCTCTCACTCTTCCCTGTTAATGCACACTCTAAAATTTTTAAAAAATATATTTTAAATGTCTGTTTGTTTGCTTAGAGAGCATGAGCGGGGAGGGGCAGAGAAAGTGAGAAACAGAGTCTGAAGCAGGCACCAGGCTCTGAGCTGTCAGCACAGAGCCCAACGTAGGGGTGGAACTCACAAGCCGTGAGATCATGACCTAAGTTGAAGTCAGATGCTTAACCAACTAAGCCACCCAGGTTTCCCTCTCTTTCTAAAATTAAAAAAAAAAGTCACTAGAAAATGCAGATTTTTTTTCTAGCATAACCAAATTCATATAAGTCATTTTTAATTATTATAAAAATTAAGAAAAATGGCACAGGGTGAAAACATATGACAATTAATCATCATTTTTTATAGTCTTCACAGTGAAAAGATTGATCCTGGCTGTTTTACTAAAGCAAGAGTGAATTCCACAATTCATTTCTAAGTCCAATCCGTATTTGCTGATTTATGAAAATGTTAGCCAAAAGTTAGAAAAGAATTGATAAATTTTATACAATAATGAAACTACTGAACAACAGGTACTACAGTACTTAAAAACTACAGTACTTAAAAATAGTTAAGATGCTAAATTTAATGTTAAGTGGTTTTTTTACCATAATAAAAAAATATAAAGTTATAATTTTTTTTCTTACAATGAAATTTACACCTTTTAGGACCATTTCTGCTTTGAAGGATTTTGGGAAACTAACATTTCTTTTTTTCTTTTTTTTAAACAGGAATTCTTAGCTTCGACTCAGAAAATGTATGGTGCTGAATTGGCCAGTGTAGATTTTCAGCAAGCCTCTGAAGAAGCAAGGAAAGTGATTAATGAGTGGGTCAAAGGGCAGACGGAAGGTAAGAGACCAGGCAGAACCTAATCATTCTCCTCCTGCCAAGCTTCCCAACCTGCATCTGATTCCCCCTGCCTTTTTCCTGTTCCCTCATCCGGACCTGGAAATCTCAGAGTTCATCCTGGGAATGAGCTCTGCGCTGCCTAGTTGGACAGCGTCTGGGTGTAGAAATTCTTCCAAGAGGAAACTTGAACATGATTTAACTGAAGTACCTAAATACGTTTTCCCCCATACGTTCCCAAAGCTACATTTTAAAATTAAGACTCACATTGTAGGATAAAATACGAATAAAATTCCCAGGATAGAAGGAATAAAAAGTTTTGAGGAAAATCCAGCCTGGCCCAAATTATTTAATAGACATATGGAAAGAAATATCCTCGTACTTGTGAATGAATATTTACCAACTGCTGTGGTCATAAATAATTTTTGTGAACTTCTTTTCTAAGAAATCAGAGATGGTAGCTAGGACTGTCCGGTACAGCTCTCTCTAGCCTAGTCATGGAAGGAGCCAGGACACCGAACACTTGTCTTCCATATAAAGAACTGTTCATAGACATGCTGTGGTCAAGCAATAGCAGTGCTAGGAATTTACCCAAGGGATACAGGAGTGCTGAGGTATAGGGGCACATGTACCCCAATGTTCATAGCAGCACTTTCAACAATAGCCAAATTATGGAAACAGCCTATGTTTCAGTGGAATAACTGTCCTACCCTTTGGATATTTATTAAAATCTTTTTTTGTGAGAGTAGGCTTCTATTTAGAAGATTTGAAAAAGTGACTTACCAGTGACTCAAAATATTTTTGTTAAGGATATATTTTTTTTCCTGAAAAAGAATGACCATTCACAAAATCAGTCTCATTGTTTACCAACAACTCCAAAAAGGAGAATTTTCCTGTTTTGGCCCTTTATTTAGCCTTTTATTTGACATATAGTAGGGGTTTCCTAACTTAATACCATGTTAAAGGAAAATTAAGTACTGAATATGCTTTTGAATTGCACTGCCGGGCTAATCAAATGTCAGTTCCAATCTGGAATTCTGATATGTGGATCTTTTATAAAAGTTAACTTTATCATTTTATTTTATTATTTTCATTTATTTATTTTCTTTTATAATTTATTGTCAACTTGGTTTCCATGTATAACACCCAGTGCTCACCCCCTTCCCCTCTCCTCCACCTCAGTTTGTTCTCAGTATTCAAGTCTCTCATGGTTTGCCTTCCTCCCTCTCCCCAACTAATTTTTCCCCTCCACCTCCCCCATGGTCCTCTGTTAAGTTTCCCCTGTTCCACTTATGAGAGAAAACATGGTGTCTGTCCTTCTCTGCCTGACTTATTTCACTTAGCAAAACAACTTCGAGTTCTATCCATGTTGCTACAAGTGTTCAGATTTCATTCCTTCTCATTGCCATGTAGTATTCCATTGTATATATAAACCATAGCTGCTCTGGAAAACAGTGTGGAGGTTCCTCAAAAAATTAACAATAGAACTCCCCTATGACCCAGCAATAGCACTGCTAGGAATTTACCCAAGGGATACAGGAGTGCTGAGGTATAGGGGCACATGTACCCCAATGTTCATAGCAGCACTTTCAACAATAGCCAAATTATGGAAACAGCCTAAATGTCCATCAACTGATGAATTGATCAACTTTATCATTTTAGGGAAAATCCCGGAACTGTTGGCTGCAGGTGTGGTCGACAGCATGACTAAGCTCGTGCTGGTGAATGCTATCTATTTCAAAGGGAACTGGGAGGAGGAGTTCATTAAGGAAGCCACTGCCAATAAGCCCTTCCGCTTGAATAAGGTGAGGTGATGTAACTGGCTCAAATTCCTCTTTGTTCTAAGAGAATGCAGATAAAAATGTGAGTCATTTTTTTTTCCAACTGTCCAGAAAGACACAAAAGTGGTGAAAATGATGTATCAGAAGAAGAGATTCCCATATGGCTACATCGAGGACCTTAAGTGCCGTGTGCTGGAACTGCCTTACCGAGGCAAGGAACTCAGCATGATTATCCTGCTGCCTGATGACATTGAGGATGAGTCCACGGGTCTCAAGAAGGTAACTGCTCCCAGCTTCATGCTTCACGTGTCCTGATGTATCAATTCTGCCTTTTGTGGTCATGGGTGCTTTTGCTGGCAGTAGGTGCTTGTTATGTGTTTACTGATGTGACTTTCCTTTCCAATACTCTTGTCATTCCTTTGTAAAGTAGCTTATGGCATTACTACATTACTACTTGGAAGCCCTAAGTTTCAATTTTCAGCTGTCAGTGAACAGATGTGGTGGAGAACATCTAAAGGTTTATATTAAATTTAATATGGGCCACTGGCAGCTGATGGCAACTCTCTTAAAAGAACTTCAGGGGAAAGTGCAATATGATGAGGGTTGTTTTATTAAAACAAAGTTTTAAAACTTAAAAACCCCAGGGGTACCCAGGTGGCTCAGTTGGTTAAGTGTCCGACTTTGGCTCAGTTCATAATCTCACAGTTCCTGATTCTGAGCCCCACATCAGGCTCTGTGCTGACAGCTCAGAGCCTGGAGTCTGCTTTGGATTCTGTGACTCCCTCTCTGTCTTCCCCTCCCCTGCTCATGCTGTCTCTGTCTCTCAAAAAATAAATAAACATTAATTTTTTTAATTTAATGTGCTATAAAACCCTATTACACTGCTCATTCTCACTGCAATTCATATAGATTGTCAATTAAATTTCCAATAGCTACACAGCAGAAAAAAACTCATGTGACATGTTGGCTTGAGCGCTAAGCCTGTGTCCTAATATGAACTTTTCTGTGTCATTTAAAGCCTATGCCATCTCTTGCCAGGGCTCAGACTAGGCAAAACTGTGAAGAGTATCGTTTTTCTTCAGTGTCTGTATGCTGCTGTGTGGTTTTTCTCTACCCTGTCCCTGATCAAACTTGCTTTCAGGAAGGGGTCTAATATTAGCCATTTCCAGGTTTAGAGTATGTATTAGAATCAACATGTTCTTTCTTTCAATTATGTTTCCATATTTGTCTCTTTCTCTGATTATATTAAAAAAAAGTCTCTAGCCTCATGGAAGGAATAATCAGCATCAGTAGAACAAGTGGGTAATGGTTCTGTTCTAGCCCAATAGTAGTAATTATAAGAGTAATGAAAATAGTTGTCATTTATATAGCACTATGTGCCAAGCACTTTATGTATGTTAACTAATTTAATACTCACACAATGCTATAGATAGGTACTATTGTTACTCCTTTTTAAACGAGGAACTAGGTCTTTTTCTATTTTTACCTAAGAACTAAATCTATTAGAGATTACTTCAACTCTGTGAGGTTCACAGATAACCACTGTGATCAGTGGGATTCAGAATAAATAGAAGAAAGCTTTTAAATTTTCCCTTATATGACTTGACTAAATAGAATAATACAGGCATCATGACCTATTACAGTAAGCTGGTGTGGTAGGGGCTTAGTGATTCCTGGGTGGATGGATGAGTGGGTAGGTGAGTGTATGGGTAGGTAGATAGATGGATACTTGATGGACCCAATGTCCAGAGTTCCTGTACTTGGGCCCTTGATGGCCCGGAACACAACTCTGTTACATTATCACCAGTCACTGGAAAGAAATGAAATCGTTCAAATGGAATCTGTTTCAGCACACAACATGGAGGAGACTAATGAGCAGCTGATATAATGGATCCATTCTTTTCAATAATGCTTTATTAGTTTACTTACCTAAAATTGTTTTCACCTCTTGTTTTTACCATTCCCATTCCAGATTGAGGAACAACTGACTTTGGAAAAACTGCGTGAGTGGACCAACGCTGAGAATCTGAATCGCATTGAAGTCAATGTCCAGTTGCCCAGGTTCAAGCTAGAAGAGAGCTATGATCTTAACTCCCACCTATCCCGCCTGGGTGTAAAAGATCTTTTTAGCAGCAAGGCTGATCTGTCTGGCATATCAGGAGCCAGAGATCTTTTCATATCAAAAATCGTCCACAAGTCCTTTGTGGAAGTGAATGAGGAGGGCACAGAGGCAGCGGCTGCCACAGCAGGCGTTGCCACCTTTGCTATGATGATGCCTGAGGAGGAATTTGTTGCTGACCATCCATTCATTTTCTTTATTAAGCATAATCCTTCCAATAACATCCTGTTCTTGGGAAGATTGTCTTCCCCTTAGAGACTATAAATACAGGGTCAAGCCTAGAGCTTTATTATCTGCACTTTTAATGGTGACAGTTTTCATATATCTTTACCAATAAAGCTACCATCCCAAAACAGATCTTCAATTTCCTTTGTAAGTTCAGCTCTGTTGGCTGTTTACATACACCCATGAAATATGTAGATTCTTAACAACATAGTAGTTGTCTATAAAATTGCTATGCTCTCCTGATGGCCAAAGGAAACATGGTAATACTATAATTTAGTTTACAGACAGAATTTTGGAAGTTGAAATAGTCACTGATTGTAGAGGGAAGGCTTAAAAACATATTCAATTGAAATATAGAAGGGCACCCCAATTAAGAACCGGGGTTATAAAGACAAACTTGCCTTGGCAAGATTTCTAATCCCTTGTTCTATAAGATTAGTATTTTTTTGTTTTTCTTATTCTTTCAAACCATTAAAGAGTCACCTGGTGATAGCCTGCCTTCCCTTTTTTATTTCCCTTTATCCTCCCTGATAAGGTGTTTGTGTGGGATCACATGGAGTCTAGAAGTGAGTGTCTTATCATAAAAGATTCCAAGAAATCACAAAAAGAATAATGTAGTGGGAGAGACTATTAAGCAAAGAGGGGGTGCAAAGATCTCATTTGTTAACCATCCTTTCGCATGTTTTCTGATAAAAATTATTGGTTTCCATCATGTGATATACGTTTTTATGACAATAGGTGGCTTTATGCAATGCTGTGTTGGGGAGCTTGGAGGGGGCTTTGATCAATATATGTGTTCTCCTTGGAATAAGGCTTGAGGTGCTGCATTGTCTTGCTCCCACAAAACCAATGGGTTGGTTAATAAACTTTCTTAAGATTCTGCAAGCCAGACTGATCTCATTTCGCTTGTTCACTCTGATCTTAGACAAGCCAAGAATAAAGCAGAGCTCTTGGCCTGACACTACTGATGTTGTGATGGCAAGAAGTGAGTACATAGGATAAAAGCAGCATCTTAGCAAATCTGTTGTCAGCAAGATTTCCTTCCTTCATTTCTTCTTATAGAAGGAAGTAAGGTAAAAACTCTAAAGTCTGTGCATTGTCTGGGAAGAGAATAAAAGTATAATTATAACTACAGTCTATTTTGATGAGTTAAAGGTGCATGTTGTACAGTCTGAGGTGACCACTGGAAGAATAGTAAAAGAGTTTATAACTTTTAAAATAAACCAAAGAGAAAAAGAGAATAACACAAAATGATCAATCCAAAACAGAGGAAAGAGAGAAGAGAGAAAGGTACGCAAAGCATGCACGATAGATACCAAGATGATATAATAAACTCCAAGTATTTAAGTAATGACTTAAAATGCAAAATTGGCTAAAAATGTTCCAGTTACAAGACAAAGATGGTTAGGCTAGATTGGAAAAGTACCATATGGTGTTTACAGAAAATATGTGTGTAACATAAAAATATAGTTTGGGACACCTGGGTGGCTTGGTCGGTTAAGCATCTGACTCTTGATTTTGGGCATGATCAGGGCATGATCTCAGTCATGTTATTGAGCCCTGTATTGGGCTCTGCACTGGGCATGGAGCCTACTAAAGATTCTCTCTCTCTCTCTCTCTCTCTTTCTCTCTCTCAAAAAAAGAGTTGGAAAGAAAATGAATGGAAAAGTTATATATGGTACAAATACTATAGAAGTAGATGTAGCTATAAATATTTTTGGTGAAACATGGCAAGTGGCTATAATATTTACCCGACAATGTAAGAAGCCAAGAATATCCAAGACAATTTTGAAGAAAAACAATGTGAGAGGATATGCTTAATTGAATTAAGACCTATTCTAATTACTATCAATGCCTTCTTTTACTCTCAAAATTGAACAAATTTGGCTACTAAGTCCTATGGTCATTATATTTATGACAAATGTAGCACTTCAAAGTTGGGAAAGAAGGGAGATACCTCAAAAAATTGTTCTGAATATTAGGAAAACAATGGAGAACAATTTAATTTGATTCAAAAATTAATACCAGCTAGACTTCACTATGAAAGCAAAACAAGAATGCTTTTAGAAAGTAGCATACAAATATATTTTCATGAACTTGTGATTTCTTTATAGGACACACACACTTTAAAAAAAAATTTATATTTCATTTTTTTATGATAAGTTGAGCCAAGTGAAAATTAAGAGCTTTAGTTCTAGAACCCACACCATTAAGAGAGAGAGAAGGAAAGCCTCAGGATAGTAGATATAGACCAGTGCCCTAGGAGGGTCACATCTGAGTAGTGCTCTGAGAGAATGTCCCCAAAGGTAGGGTTCCAAGTCTGAAGCCTTTCCCTCCTTATCTCCCAGGCTAGAACTAGAAAAAATATATGGTTAGGGCAGCGAGACTCTGTGAAGGCACAGCTTTGGAGAACTGGCTTCCAAATATCTTCAGAGTTTGTTTGTTTTTTAAATATTTGTAAATGTTTGCTTTTGAGAGAGAGAGACAGAGCCGGGGAGGGGCAGAGAGAGAAAGAGAGAAAGAAAGAATCCAAAGCAGGCTCCAGGGTCTGAGCTGTCAGCACAGAACCCGACATAGGGCTCGAACTCACGAGTCATGAGATCATGACCTGAGCCAAAGTCGGATGCTTAACTGAGGGTAAAAATATTACATGCAGCTGTGAATACAACCATAGGAAAAAAGCCACAAAATGCTCCACTAGCAAGGACACTACACTCCTCAAATGGGCAGAACCCCAGGGCTTTATATTCACAGCATAGTTCATAGTATGAAATGGAATGAGATAGCTGGATGCTTTGGTTCTTTGGAAAAGTGTTTGCCTTAACCCACTCACGATGTAGACATTTTCTAGCTCAGAGATTTATGAGCTTTAATTGAAGATTGCTCATGGATTATTATTGAAGAATGTTCTATCTCTTTGACAACCAAGCATGTTGCCTGGCAACGATTTCCTTGTTGATTTCTTATCCTCTTATCATGATTTTCCCCCCCTCTTATCATTGTTTCTTTAACTTCAGCAAATCAATTCCTATTTTGTTCCCTCCTACACAGAATAAAGTCCCTTTATGGTTCATGAATTGCCAGGCAGCAGAAATAGAGTGATAGATCCTTAAGGGTTTATTATAAGAGGCTGGGTGTTTCACTGCTGTAATTGCATCTCAACTTCGGTTTGCATTTGAAGCATTAGGGGACAAATTCCTGTTGAATTTTAAAAATACAACCTGTGAGGACTGTGGCAGACCATACGGTTATATTGGGAGAATGCAAAGTTGAAAAACTTCATATTCAGATTCAGGTTCATGTGCTGTAAAGAATTTGGTTAGAACTGGATTTTCCTGGAGAACAGGAAGAGTGTGGTACTTCAAACACAACACAACAAGGAATGTTTCCTTTCTTTAGTGGTAAAAATGGTGGAAGAGCTGTAATTCAAACTTGGAAAACACTAAGCACTTGCTGTACCTGAAACAGGTTGGTGTAAGCCAAGTAGAAATGCAATAGTCTACAGCTGTTTTTCAAGGCTTCCAGCTGCTCTGCCTCCAGAGATTTTGCTTATCCTCTGATTTATGCCTGAAATTCCACAACTAAGCTACACCCTGTTGCCTTAAAAATTTAAGCCCTCTTTAAAATAAAAATGGTGGGGCGCCTGGGTGGCTCAGTCGGTTAAGCGCCCGACTTCGGCTCAGGTCATGATCTCATGGTTAGTGGGTTCGAGCCCCGCGTCGGGCTCTGTGCTGACAGCTAGCTCAGATTCTGTATCTCCCTCTCTCTCTGACCCTCCCCTGCTCACACTCTCTCTCTCAGAAATAAATAAAACATTAAAAAATTATAAAATAAAAATGCTCACTACAAGAATAATAGTCTTTAGCTACCATTTACATCTTCATGAAGATCAGTCATTTCCATCTTTGTTGGACTGAGGACCTGAGAACAAGATAGCAGTTGGAGAGAGATCATGGGAACACTGGGCTCTGAGTAAAATTAAAAGGTAATAGACCTGAATCACAGTCAAAAAACACTGGCCTGGGGTTGGTCCTGCCTTGAGTGCCCTTGTCCAGCAGCATAACTAAACACCTAAACGTATGGATACCAGACAAGTACAGGCTTATTTGGATTCTTCCTTCTACCCAGCAGCATTCCTATCCTGAATAGCCACAGAGTTGTAAAGAATTACATATTTCCCCTCAAAACCCATTTCTGTTTGTGTACATAACAGAGCATCAAAATATATTGAGCAAAATACATTGAGCAATAGTAAACTATTGTAGTTAGAGGCTGTAACATATATTGCCCCATAAATGATAGAACAAATACACAGAGAATAGCAAAAAGACTTAAGTAACACTATGAACCAAATTGACCTAGTTGACATTTATAGAACACTCCATTCAACAACAGTAGAATATACATTCTTTTCAAGACACAGGAAACATTGATCAAAACAGACCATATTTGGGAGTATAAAACAAGGCTCAGTATGTTTAAAATTATATAAATCTTATGAAGTAGTTTTTTCCTGATCACAATAGAATTAAATTAGAAATCAATAACAAAAAGGCATGTGGAAAAATCTCTAAATATTTAGAAACTAAACAATGCACTTGAAAGTAATCTGTGGGTTAGAGAAGAAATAAAAAGGGAAATAAAAAAGCATGTTGAACTGAATTCCATTATGAATATGAAAAGGTGATATTTTAAAATTTCTGGTTTGCAACTAATATGGTGCTTAGAGGGAAATTGATAGCATCAAATGCCTATTTAGAAAAGAAAGACCTCAAATTGATGACCTAAGCTTTTATCTTAAAAAACAAGAAAAGGGAAAACAAAAAAAAACCAAAGCAAGCAAAAGAAAAGAAGTCTAAGAACTGAAGTCAAACAGAAAATAGAAACAAAAATAGAGAAAATCAATACAGCCAAAAACTAATTCTCTTGGGAATATAAATAAAATTGGGAAACCTCTAGCCAGGCTGATCAGAAAAAAAAAAAAGAGAAAAGATGCAAATTATAAATAATAATAAGCAGAACACATCACAAACTCTACAAACAAGGAAATATGAAAATATTATATTAAAACATTCAACAAATTTGATGAGATGAATTCATTTTAAAACTATCAAAACTCACCAAAAACTAATTGATAACTTGACTACACTTTGCCAATGAAAGGAATTGAATTTGCAGTTAAATACCTTCTCACTAAGAAATCTCTAGACCCATATGGGTTTCATTGTTGAATTCCATCAAATATTTATGGAACAAATAATAATAATTCTATACAAACTGTCCCAGAAAATTGAAAAGAATAAAGCGCTTACCACTAATTATATGGGGCCAAAATTACTCTGATACCAAAACTAGAAGAAAACATTGCAAGAAAAGAAAAGTAGACAAAAAGATCTGTCATGTAGAGATGCAAAAATTATTCACCAAATTTTAGCAATCCAAATCCAGCAATATATTTAAAAGATAATACATCATGAGGCACCTGGGTGGCTCATTGGTTTTGTGTCTGACTCTTGGTTTCAACTCAGGTCATGGAGTTATGGTTTGTGAGTTTGAGCCCTTTGTCTGGCTCTGTGCTGGCAGTGTGGAGCCTGCTTGAGATTCTCTCTCTCACTCTCTCTTTCTCCCCTTTCCCTGCTTGCACATACGCTCTCTCAAAATAAAGAAATGACCATTGGAAAAAAAAAAAAAGATAATACATCATGATAAAATAAGGTTTATCCAAAAAAATGTAAGGTTGATTTAACATTCAAAAATTGATCAATGCACAATAAAAAAAAAATCAATGTAATTCACCATATTATCAGGTTAAAAACAAAATGTTATGTTCATGATCATCTCCATATGATCATCTAAATATATGGAGAAAAAGTATTAGAAAGTGAAATATCTAATCTTAATAACATACATCTTTCAGAATACTAGAAATAGAAGAAAACTTCTTCAATCTGATAAAGGATATCTACAAAAAAAAAAAACCCTCTACAACTAATATACTTAATGGAGAAAAACTGAGTTCTTTCACTTTAACATTGAGAATAAGACAAGGATGCCTGTTTTTAATCACTTCTATTCTACATTTTACTGGAGGTTTTAACCCATGCAATAAAGCAAAAAAAGAAATAAAGCCATCCAAGTTAGGCATAAGGGATTAAAATTGTCTTTATAGACAATATAACCATCTATATAGAAAATTCAAAGGAGTATGCAAAAGCCACTTGGAACTAATACTTAGCAAAGTTTTAGGATACAAAGGAAATATGGAAAAATCCGTCATATTTCTTTTTTTTTCTTTTGAAGAGACAGAGCATAAGTGGGGAAGAGGGGCAGAGGGAAAGAGAGAATCTTAAAATAGACTCCATGTTAAGTGTGGATTCCCTGGGATCATGATCTGAGCTAAAATCAAGAGTTGGATGCTCAGCTGACTGAGCCACATAGACACCCCACTTGTATTTCTATATACTCACATAAAACAATCAGAAATTGAAAAAAATTAAAAACCACTTATAATAAACAATATAAATAGTAATTTATGGATAAATATGACAAAATATGTGTTAAGACCTGTGCAATGAAAACTACAAAACATGGCTCAAAGAAATTAAAGAAAGCCAAAATAAATGGGGAGACCTACATGCTTATGGATTGGAAGATTGAATATTGTTAACACATCAATTCTCCCTATATTGGTCTACTGATTCAATACAATCCCAGTCAAAACCCCAGCAGGTTACTTTGTAGAAATTGAAAAGCTAGCAAAAATTTATGTTGAGATGCAAGGGACCTAAAATAGCCAAATAACTTTGAAAAAGCAGTACAGGGGTGCCTGGGTGGCTCAGTCAGTTAAGTGTTTGACTTCAGCTCAGGTCATGAACTCACAGGTTCTCTCAGGTTCATGGGTTTGAGCCCCGTGTTGGGCTCTGTGCTAACAGCTAGCTCAGAGCTTGGACCCTGCTTTGGATTCTGTGTCTCCCTCTCTCTCTGACCCTCCCCTGCTCATGCTGTCTCTCTCTCTCAGAAATAACTAAAAACATTTTAAAAATTAAAAAAAAAGAAGTACAAAATTGGAGAATTTAAACTACCTTATTTTAAGACAGAAGTTCCAGAGAGTGTGATATTGAGATCAAGGAGGAAAAAAATATATATATATATCATACATGTGTGTATGCATTTAATACATCTAAATAAATAATATGTGATGATATATGCTATATCATATCTCTATATCATAGGAACATATGAAACAGAATAGAGTCCACAAATACACACGCATATATAATCGATTGATTTTCAATGAATGTGCCAAGACTTTTCCCATGGGAAAAGTACAATCTTTTCAACAAATTGTGCTGGAACAATTTGACAGCCATATTCAAAAATATTAATCTCAACACTTATTTCTTGTATATACTCTTCCAACTTTATTGAGATGTAATTGAACATAACATTGTGTAAGTTTAAAGTATACAATGTGTTGATGTGATACACTTAACGATCTATTGAGATGATCACATTGTAAAATGATTACCATAGGAGGGTTAGTTAACATCTCCATCACATCACATAATTACCATTTCCTTTGTGTGGTGAAAACATTTAAGATCTACTGTCTTAGCAATTTTCAAGTATTTCATACAGTATTACTAACTCTAATCACCATGCTGTTCATTTGATCCCCAGAAATTATCTTATAACTAGAAGTGTGTACCCTTTGACCAACATCCCCCAACCCCCCCCCCCCTC